>NC_090647.1:166041128-166144809 GCF_040937935.1 Hyperolius riggenbachi | reverse complement strand
GAAAGGGGAGGGGTGGCACATAATTGCAACCTCACGTCCTCTGCATACGAGGGTACGCGTCACGCGTACCCTCGTATGCGTCATCACGTAGAGGACGTGAGGTCAGAGAAAGGGCGGAAGTACCACAAGGGTACTACCGCTGAACCGCCCGCTGCCCGGCCTAAACGCGTCACTCTGCTACTCGGACTCCTCCTCCTCCTCACTCCACTGCCAGTGCCAGCCACCAAGTACTATTTAACTTGCCTTAAACTTTTTTTATGGGGAAGCGGGCAGAGGGGGGAGCGCTAGCGGAGGGGTTGGGGGGAATTTCCGACCCCCCCCCCCGCGATCGGGGCATGCTCCCCCCTTATGCCTGCGACCCCATAGGGCCCCCAAAATGGGCATGTTCGGGGTCCCATTGACTTCCATTGAGTTCGGCGTTCGGGCCGAACATGCCGAACATCTGGCCCATGTTCGGCCTGTTCGGCCCGAACCCGAACATCCAGGTGTTCGCCCAACACTAGTTGGGGCCTCCTTACAGCTCTGGGCCCCCCAGTCACAGGGGCTGCTCCCCTTTAGTTATGGCCCTGGATGGAGATCAGATGTTTGACTTAACCACTTGCCGACCGCACGCTTATACCGTGCGTCGGCAAAGTGGCAGCTGCAGGACCAGCGACGCAGTACTGCGTCGCCGGCTGCAGCCTGATTAACGAGCGATCGCGCGGCTGTAGCCGCGCGATCGCTACGTCACACTCTTCGGCCCCCATGTGACTTCAGCCCGCCGGCCAATCAGCAGCGCCGGCGGGCTGTAAACATTCAAATTGCCCAATAGAATGAGTATAATACAGTTTGTTTACGTAACAAACTGTATTATACTGCCTGCCTCCCGCTGGTGGTCACACTTAGCGATCGACCACCAGCGAGGAGAGCAGGCATAGTATAGCAACACACACACACACTTTAGGAGCCCCACAGACCCCCCGATCACCCGCAGCACCCATCAGACACCCCCCTGTACCCCCCTGCAGCCCGCAGATCAGACCTAACCACCCCCCATATCACCCATCAATAAATCCCTGTCACCACCTGTCACTTCTATCCATCAGAGCAGACCCCCAACTACCCCTTAGGGGTATCTGATCACCCCCACACCTCCAGATCTCCCCCCGACCCCCCCCCCCCCCCCCTGTATACTGAACCTATCTATCTCCCCTGCATCTGTCTATCTCCCCAGTGATCAGCTGCCAATCACCTATCAGTCACCTGTCAATCATCCCTTGTCACCACCTGTCACTGCCCCCCATTAGATCAGACCCCCAACTGCCCCTTAGGGGTATCTGATCACCCCCCACCCCTTCAGATCTCCCCCCCCGTATACTGCATCTATCTTCCCTGTAATTGCCCGCTGATCAGCTGTCAATCACCTATCTGTCACCTGTCAATCATCCCTTGTCACCACCTGCCACTGCCCCCCATCAGATCAGACCCCCAACTGCCCATTAGGGGCTTCTGATCACCCACCCACCCTTTCAGATCCCTCCGAGACACCCCCCCCCCCTGATCACATCAGCAGTCCATTGTTTACATCTGTTTTTCCCTGTAAACACCCACTTATCACCCGTCAATAACCCATCTATCACCACCTGTCACTCCTATCCATCAGATTAGACCCCCAACTACCCCTTAGGGGTATCTGATCACCCCCCACCCCTTCCGATCCTCCCCACACCGTCCTAGTTCATTGATTGCGTATATTCTCCCCCCTGCCATTGTGTATCTTATCTCCTGTCTGTAAGGCTTGATTGTGCTTTGTTTGGCTACAATTGTCTCAATTGCACTGTGATTGGCATCGATTGTCGTGTGATTGGCTTCGATTGTCACGTAATTGGGCTTCGATTGTCGCGTGATTGGCTTCAATTGTCCGTAATTGGTTTTGATTGTGCCAATTGCCCACTGATTGGCTGTTTTGCCCTGTGATTAGTATCGATTGTCGTGTGATTGGCTTCAATTGTCACGTAATTGGTTTTTGATTGTCACGTTATTGGATTCAATTGGTCCGTGATTGGCTTTGATTGCGCCGATTGCTGTAATTGTGTTGTAATTGTCTCGTGATTGTTTTTGATTATTTGTGATTGCTCTCTGATCCCCAACCCCCCCCCCCCCCCCCCCTCACCATCACCATCACTATCACTGTCCTAGTGATCTAAAAAATTTTTTAGTATCACTAGTGGTAACAAACAGTTAGGCCAGTTATCTAAGCAAAAGGGTTGTTAGTGTCAGTTAGTGCTCAGCCCACTGCACCACAGTCACTAATTAGCGTCATCACTGTCGCTAATCAGCATTGGTACTATATAGTATCTGTAAGTGATTATTAGTGATCACAGTCAGATCTATATTAGGGTCTCTAGGATCCACAAAAAAACGCAGTGTTTGCCCGATCAGACCTGATCGTTCGCCTGCACTGCGTTCAGCCCGCCCCACCGCAGTGACAGAAATTTCTTTTTTCTGATCACTGCAAAAAACACTGTACACAAGCTGTGGCACTGTAAACATCAGTTTTGATTTTTTTTATCTAAACTCAGTGACCACAGCTTTCTACCTCTCAAGTACTCCCTTTCGCTAGGTAGGTGCTCTTTTCCTGGGTAGTCTCAGAGGAATACCTCCTAAATTTAGCAGGCCACCATGGCAAAAAAGAGGTTTTCCAATGAAGACATCTACAGGTACATGGACCAGTCGGATGAGGATGATTGGGTCGACTTATTCGACGAATCTTCGGGTTCAGAGTACGATCCTGTAGACAGCAGTGGCTCTCAGACCGATAGTTCCGATGACGAGGTTGAGGTCCCGGCTAGAGCCAGGCGTACCACACCCCATGTCACTGGACTGCAGGTGGCGGAAGATCAGTCTCAAGGGCAGCAGAGTGGCGCTGATCTGATTTTTCTTGGTGAGGCATGCACCAGCAGCGCAGCATCTCCTGGGCCTATCAACACCAGTACTTCCGCAGAAGACCCTGATGAAGTGGCGGACACCATCCTGGAAGTAGAAACTGGTTCGGTGGTACGTGAATTAAGATCCGATCCGCAGCCACCAAGTAGACGGGCCCGTACTCCCATTGGTTTTCCAGAGGTGCTGGCAAACCCTGATTGGCATTCCCCTGATCCCGCCGCACCCATACTGCCCCCTTTCACCGCCCAGTCTGGAGTCCAGGTGGAGACATTTGAACTAGGATCGGCCCTAGACTTTTTTGAACTGTTCCTCACCCAGGATCTCCTTGACTTAATTGTGGCTGAGACCAACCTATATGCCACACAATTTATAACCGCCCATCCGAAAAGCTGCCACGCCCAGCCTTTTCGGTGGAAACCACTCCAAGTTTCCGAACTTAAAATTTTTTTGGGCCTTCTCCTCAACATGGGTATTACTAAAAAAAATGTATTGCGCTCTTATTGGTCTACACGCCAAATACATAACATGCCCGTGTTCTCTGCTGCCATGTCCAGGACGCGATTTGAGATCATCCTGCGCTTCCTGCATTTCAATGACAACGACACCTGTCATGAAAGAGACCACCCAGCTTATGACCGGCTCCACAAAATTCGGCCCCTCATAGACCACCTGTCATCCACATTTGCAGATGCTTATACCCCTGAACAGAACATCTGTGTAGATGAGTCCCTCGTACATTTTACCGGGCGCCTTGGCATCAAACAGTACATCCCAAGCAAGCGCGCCCGGTATGGGGTGAAACTGTATAAGCTCTGTGATAGGGCCACAGGCTATACATCTCGTTTTAGGGTCTATGAGGGAAAAGACTCAAAATTGGAGCCGGTCGGATGTCCTGACTACCTGGGGAGCAGTGGAAAGATTGTGTGGGACTTGGTGTCACCCTTGTTCCAGAAGGGGTACCATCTTTATGTGGACAACTTTTACACAAGTGTGGCCCTCTTTCAGCACTTAAAGTTAGAAGGAATCCGATGCTGTGGCACCGTGCGGCCTAGTCGCCGGGGCTTCCCCCAACAGCTCGTTAACACCAGACTTCAACGGGGGGAGAGGGCCGCCTTGTGTACCGATGACTTGCTCTCGGTGAAATGGAAGGACAAGAGGGACGTTTACCTTCTGTCTACCATTCACACAGACACGACAGTACAAATTACACGGGCAACAGAGGTCATTGAAAAGCCCCTCGCCGTCCACAGCTATAATGCCAACATGGGAGGGGTGGACTTCAATGACCAGATGTTAGGGCCCTATTTAATTTCCCGGAAAACCAGACGCTGGTATAAGAAAGTGTCTGTGTATTTAATTCAATTGGCGATGTACAACAGCTTTGTTCTCTACAGTAAGGCTGGGAGAACTGGATCTTTCCTTCAATTCCAGGAAGACATTGTTTCGGCACTCCTCTATCCAGAAGGTGACAGAGCCCAACCCCCAAATGCAACTAGCCGGCTGCATGGAAGGCATTACGCCTACCCGATTCCCAGTACCCCAACTCAACGCAACCCCAGAAAAAGATGTCGTGTCTGCAGCAAGGCTGGAATAAGGCATGACACCCCCGTTTACTGTCCCCGCTGTCCTGACCAGCCTGGCCTATGCCTAGGGGAGTGTTATGAGAGGTACCATGAGAAGGCACACTTTTAGAACCTAGGGAACTACAGACACAGCAGTAGGCACACAAGGGTCTCTCAGTGCTATTTCACACTGGCGCGATGCGTTAGGGCAAATTGCCTAGCAAAAGTCACACTTTGCGGTCCCCCCCTACGCCGGAAGTGCTTGACTTAACGCTAGTGCATGCCTACGTTACTGCGTGGCTTCTGCGGCAATTTGGGTCGGCCCGGAAGTCATGTTAGTGCGACGCAGTTAATTACTAGGCCGAATGCTACTCTTGTGGTATTCCCTGAAGATCTATTTTGGGCGAGACGGTGCGGCGGGCTCGACCGACCGGATAGGCCAGTATGCAGTGTGAACCCAAACATCAGGTTTTGAGAGATCCAAATACACTGGGCCTGCCAGAAACCTCTCCTTTCACTTGGGACAGAATGCATAATGTACTTCGCCACATATCTGTGCGATTTGCACTTTGCACATTGACCCATGGGGGAGGAGAAGTTTATCCTCAGCTCGCAGGTAAAAAAAAACAAACAAAAAAAAAAACAGGTAAGCAAAAAAGTTAATATTTGGTTACCAATGTTATTGTTTGGTTTGAACATATTTAATAAAGTTTAAAAAGTTAATGTTATTGAAGTGCTTTGCTGCTTGCTTGCTTTTTTTTTTTTTTTTTTTTTCTTCTTCTCTCTTTTTTTCCAACCGACCAATCAGCTGCAGCACTGATGATGCATCCTGACAGAAGCATTGCGCTTCTGTCAGGTTACACAAAATCGGTGCATGCAGCGCTGTAGGACGAGATTTCTCCTCCACAGTAAAAAAGATACGTTTGCCGAGGCATATGGGCCAAGGTGTGGTGTTGGGGATTCATATGCTTTGGCAAGCACTTTGTATCAAAAAAACTCAAGCAATGATTTCTCCATTCACATCGATCAATGTGGATGAATAAATCAGGATTGCCTGGGCATACGAGCTGGTGGGTTTGGATTTTTGGGGTGGCAGCTCCTATGTCCAGGCGAACGCCTTCCCCTCCTTTTTGTTTTGTTTTTTTCGTTTTTCTTCTCTCTTTTTTTCTATCCAGACCGACCGACCGACCGACCAATCAGCTGCAGCACTGATGGTGCATCCTGACAGAAGCATTGCGCTTCTGTCAGGTTACACAAAATCGGTGCATGCAGCGCTGTAGGACGAGATTTCTCCTCCACAGTAAAAAAGATACGTTTGCCGAGGCATATGGGCCAAGGTGTGGTGTTGGGGATTCATATGCTTTGGCAAGCACTTTGTATCAAAAAAGAACTCAAGCAATGATTTCTCCATTCACATCGATCAATGTGGATGAATAAATCAGGATTGCCTGGGCATACGAGCTGGTGGGTTTGGATTTTTGGGGTGGCAGCTCCTATGTCCAGGCGGACGCCTTCCCCTCCTTTTTGTTTTGTTTTTTTTCGTTTTTCTTCTCTCTTTTTTCTATCCAGACCGACCGACCGACCGACCGACCAATCAGCTGCAGCACTGATGGTGCATCCTGACAGAAGCATTGCGCTTCTGTCAGGTTACACAAAATCGGTGCATGCAGCGCTGTAGGACGAGATTTCTCCTCCACAGTAAAAAAGATACGTTTGCCGAGGCATATGGGCCAAGGTGTGGTGTTGGGGTTCATATGCTTTGGCAAGCACTTTGTATCAAAAAAGAACTCAAGCAATGATTTCTCCATTCACATCGATCAATGTGGATGAATAAATCAGGATTGCCTGGGCATACGAGCTGGTGGGTTTGGATTTTTTGGGGTGGCAGCTCCTATGTCTCTCTTTCTTTTCTTTTTGTTTCACATTTTTTGGCAGATATTTGTTCATCCACATTGATCGATGCGAATGAAGGGATGTTTGCCATTCATTTTTCCTTTCAGCCCAGAATGCACTACCTGTATGCCCAATATAAGGAGTATAGCAGAAATACTGGCCATACATGTAATGATTGCAGAGGCCCTAAAATGCCAGGACAGACCCCACAAATGACCCCATTTTGGAAAGAGGACACCCCAAAGTATTCCGTGAGGTGCATGGTGAGTTCATAGAAGATTTTGTTTTTGTCACAAGTTAGCATAAATTGTTGTTTTTTGTTTTTTTTTCACAAAGTATCCTTTTCTGCTAACTTGTGACAAAAAAGAATTTTTTTTATAAACTCACCATGCCCCTCATGGAATACTTTGTGGTGTCTTATTTTTAAAATGGGGTCATTTGTGGGGTTTGTTAACTGTCCTGTCATGTGGGGGGGGGGGGGCTAAATTGTGAGCACCCCTGTAAAGCCCAAAGGTAGTCATTGCACGTTGGGCCCCTTAGCGCAGTTAGGCTGCAAAAAAGTGCCACACGTGCTATCGCCGTACCTGGGAGAAGTAGACCAATGTGTTTTAGGGTGTATTTTTACACATACCCATGATGGGTAGAAGAAATCACTCTGTAAATGACAATTTTTTGATTTTTTTTACACACATTTGTCCATTTACAGAGATATTTCTCCCACCCAATATGGGTATGTGTAAAAATACACCCCAAAACACATTGTACTACTTCTCCCGAGTACGGCAATACCACATGTGTGGCCCTTTTTTGCACCCTAACTGCGCTAAGGGGCCCAGAGTCCAATGAGTACCGTTAGCATTTCACAGGTCATTTTGAGAAATTTGGTTTCAAGACTACTCCTCACGGTTTAGGGCCCCTAAAATGCCAGAGCAGTATAGGAACCCCACAAATGACCCCATTTTAGAAAGAAGACACCCCAAGGTACTCAATTAGGAGTATGGTGAGTTCATAGAAGATTTTACTTTTTGTCACAAGTTAGCGGAAAATGATTGTTAATGGTTTTTTTTTACCAAGTGTCATTTTCCGCTAACTTGTGACAAAAAAAAAAATCTTCTATGAACTCACCATACTCCTAACGGAATACCTTGGGATGTCCTCTTTGTAAAATGGGGTCATTTGTGGGGTTCCTATACTGCTCTGGCATTTTAGGGCCCTAAACCGTGAGGAGTAGTCTTGAAACCAAATTTCTCAAAATGACCTGTGAAATGGTAACGGTACTCATTGGACTCTGGGCCCCTTAGCGCAGTTAGGGTGCAAAAAAGTGCCACATATGTGGTATCGCTGTACTCGGGAGAAGTAGTACAATGTGTTTTGGGGTGTATTTTTACACATACCCATATTGGGTGGGAGAAATATCTCTGTAAATGGACAATTGTGTGTAAAGAAATCAAAAATTGTCATTTACAGAGATATTTCTCCCACCCAATATGGGTATGTGTAAAAATACACCCCAAAAACACATTGTACTACTTCTCCCGAGTACGGCGATACCACATGTGTGGCCCTTTTTTGCACCCTAACTGCGCTAAGGGGCCCAGAGTCCAATGAGTACCTTTAGCATTTCACAGGTCATTTTGAAACATTTGGTTTCAAGACTACTCCTCACGGTTTAGGGCCCCTAAAATGCCAGAGCAGTATAGGAACCCCACAAATGACCCCATTTTAGAAAGAAGACACCCCAAGGTACTCAATTAGGAGTATGGTGAGTTCATAGAAGATTTAGCTTTTTGTCACAAGTTAGCGGAAAATGATTTTTATTGGTTTTTTTTTACCAAGTGTCATTTTCCACTAACTTGTGACAAAAAAAAATCTTCTATGAACTCACCATACTCCTAACGGAATACCTTAGGATGTCCTCTTTGTAAAATGGGGTCATTTGTGGGGTTCCTATACTGTCCTGGCATTTTAGGGGCCCTAAACCGTGAGGAGTAGTCTTGAAACCAAACTTCTCAAAATGACCTGTGAAATGCTAACGGTACTCATTGGACTCTGGGCCCCTTAGCGCAGTTAGGATGCAAAAAAGTGCCACACATGTGGTACCGCCGTACTCAGGAGAAGTAGTATTATGTGTTTTGGGGTGTATTTTTACACATACCCATATTGGGTGGGAGAAATATCTCTGTAAATTGACAATTGTGTGTAAAGAAATCAAAAAATTGTCATTTACAGAGGTATTTCTCCCACCCAATATGGGTATGTGTAAAAATACACCCCAAAACACATTGTACTACTTCTCCCGAGTACGGCGATACCACATGTGTGGCACTTTTTTGCACCCTAACTGCGCTAAGGGTCCCAGAGTCCAATGAGTACCTTTAGCATTTCACAGGTCATTTTGAAACATTTGGTTTCAAGACTACTCCTCACGGTTTAGGGCCCCTAAAATGCCAGAGCAGTATAGGAACCCCACAAATGACCCCATTTTACAAAGAGGACATCCCAAGGTATTCCGTTAGGAGTATGGTGAGTTCATAGAAGATTTTATTTTTTGTCACAAGTTAGCGGAAAATGACACTTGGTAAAAAAAACCAATAACAATCATTTTCCGCTAACTTGTGACAAAAAGTAAAATCTTCTATGAACTCACCATACTCCTAATTGAGTACCTTGGGGTGTCTTCTTTCTAAAATGGGGTCATTTGTGGGGTTCCTATACTGCCCTGGCATTTTAGGGGCCCTAAACCGTGAGGAGTAGTCTTGAAACCAAATTTCTCAAAATGACCTGTGAAATGCTAACGGTACTCATTGGACTCTGGGCCCCTTAGCGCAGTTAGGATGCAAAAAAGTGCCACACATGTGGTACCGCCGTACTCAGGAGAAGTAGTATTATGTGTTTTGGGGTGTATTTTTACACATACCCATATTGGGTGGGAGAAATATCTCTGTAAATTGACAATTGTGTGTAAAGAAATCAAAAAATTGTCATTTACAGAGGTATTTCTCCCACCCAATATGGGTATGTGTAAAAATACACCCCAAAACACATTGTACTACTTCTCCCGAGTACGGCGATACCACATGTGTGGCACTTTTTTGCACCCTAACTGCGCTAAGGGGCCCAGAGTCCAATGAGTACCTTTAGCATTTCACAGGTCATTTTGAAACATTTGGTTTCAAGACTACTCCTCACGGTTTAGGGCCCCTAAAATGCCAGAGCAGTATAGGAACCCCACAAATGACCCCATTTTACAAAGAGGACATCCCAAGGTATTCCGTTAGGAGTATGGTGAGTTCATAGAAGATTTTATTTTTTGTCACAAGTTAGCGGAAAATGACACTTGGTAAAAAAAAAACAATAACAATCATTTTCCGCTAACTTGTGACAAAAAGTAAAATCTTCTATGAACTCACCATACTCCTAATTGAGTACCTTGGGGTGTCTTCTTTGTAAAATGGGGTCATTTGTGGGGTTCCTATACTGCCCTGGCATTTTAGGGGCCCTAAACCGTGAGGAGTAGTCTTGAAACCAAATGTCTCAAAATGACCTGTGAAATCCTAAAGGTACTCATTGGACTTTGGGCCCCTTAGCGCAGTTAGGGTGCAAAAAAGTGCCACACATGTGGTATCGCCGTACTCAGGAGAAGTAGTACAATGTGTTTTGGGGTGTATTTTTATACATACCCATGCTGAGTGGGAGAAATAACTCTGTAAATGGACAATTGTGTGTAAAAAAATCAAAAAATTGTCATTTGCAGAGATATTTCTCCCACCCAGCATGGGTATGTGTAAAAATACACCCCAAAACACATTGTACTACTTCTCCCGAGTATAGCGATACCATATGTGTGACACTTTTTTGCAGCCAAACTGCGCTAAGAGGCCCACAGTGCAATGACTACTTTTAGGCTTTACAGGGGTGCTTACAATTCCGCACCCCCCAAAATGCCAGGACAGTAAACACACCCCATAAATGACCCCATTTTGAAAAATAGACACTTCAAGGTATTCATTGAGGGGCATGTTGAGTCCATGGCAGATTTCATTTTTTTTTGTTACAAGTTAGCAGAAATGGAAACCTTTTTTTTTTTTTTTTTTTTGTGACAAACTGTCATTTTCCGCTAACTTGTGACAAAAAATAAAATCTTCTATGAACTCACTATGCCTCTCAGTGAATACTTTGGGATGTCTTCTTTCCAAAATGGGGTTATTTGTGGGGTATTTATACTATCCTGGAATTTTAGCACCTCATGAAACATGACAGGTAGTCAGGAAAGTCAGAGATGCTTAAAAATGGGAAAATTCACTTTTTGCACCATAGTTTGTAAACGCTATAACTTTTACCCAAACCAATAAATATACACTGAATGGGTTTTTTTTCATCAAAAACATGTTTGTCCACATTTTTCGCGCTGCATGTATACAGAAATTTTACTTTATTTGAAAAATGTCAGCACAGAAAGTTAAAAAAATCATTTTTTTGCCAAAATTCATGTCTTTTTTGATGAATATAATAAAAAGTAAAACTCGCAGCAGCAATCAAATAGCATCAAAAGAAAGCTGTATTAGTGAGAAGAAAAGGAGCCAAAATTCATTTAGGTGGTAGGTTGTATGAGCGAGCAATAAACCGTTAAAGCTGCAGTGGTCTGAATGGAAAAAACAGCGCTGGTCCTTAAGGGGGGGTAAAGGCTGAGTCCTCAAGTGGTTAATAAACAAAATTTACAATAAAAAAAACATAAATAGTTACCTAAGGGAATGAACTTTTTAAATATGCATGTCAAAGGAGTATATAATTTGTTTTTCAAATATGCATGTCAAAGGAGTATATTAATATAATTTTTTAAATTATGGGCTTGTAAATAGTGATGGACGCAAAATGAAAAAAATGTACCTTAATTTCCAAATAAAATATCGGCACAATACATTGTGATAGGGACATAATTTAAGTGGTGTAATATAAGCGGGATAAATGGGCAAATAAAATACATAGGTTTTAATTATGGTAGCATGTATTAATTTCAAACTATAATGGCCAAAGACTAAGAAATAATGTTTGTTTGTTTTTTTCCATTTCTTTCTTAATCTTCCTGTTAAAATGGATTTAGAATAAATTAATTTTTAGCAAAATGTATCACCCAAAGGAAGCCTAATTGGTGGCGGAAAAAAACAAGATATAGATCAATTCATTGTGATGAGTAGTGATAAAGTTATTGGCAAATGAATGGGAGGTGATAGTTGCTCAGATGCAAAAAATAAACAACCCTGTGGGCTTAAGCGGTAAAAGCGTACTTCTGATGTAACTAAATGATAAAATCGAATTAGGGGTTGCCCTTGGTAACCACAATTCAGCACCGGCGATCTAACAACCCGACTTACTCTCGTATCAGTGTGACATTCACTCAGCTGCAGCTGGATACACAGTTAACAGCGGGTCCAAGCCACCAGCTACGTGAGAATCTTCATCAGAGCCCTGTATCAGCTGGGTACCAACATATAGCCCCCCCCCCCCCCCTTGCCCATATAGACTATTGCTTTTGTCTATTCCACATAGAGAAAAGCCACTGCCATTTTTTGCAAGGGGCTGAACTGTGTGCTAGAACCCAGCTGATATCAGGTTCTGGTAAAGATTTCTGCACAGATGGCATGCCACCATTAGCGTATCTCTTGGTATTCTAGGTATACCAGAGGAACGCTTTAATACACATATCCAAATGCAGTACTGTAATATCATATGTAAGCTAATGCAGACTCATGCTATATAAAGCTTGAAACAGACTACCCCTAAAGGTAATTAAAATCAAAAAGGCATTGATGCTGCAGAATTAGCTGCTCTGCCATGTCAGAGGAAATTCCTGAGCTGAAACAGCTGAGAGATCAAATTACAGTGTGATTAGTCACAGATGAGGGGGAATTAGACAGGCTAAACTCTCTAGATACATGCAGGATTCATTTCTCTATGCTTTCCTTCTGTCCTGTGAAAAATTTCAGGTCCACTTTAAAGGGGAGTAACAAAGGAGAAAGGTAGTTGGCACTACAGCAAGTGGCACTTAGGGCCCATTTTTCACTTGTGCGGTCTTCCCACCGAATCCGCAACGTTTCCCCGCAGGCAAATCACGCGGGGAAACTCTGCCATAGGGAGTAAGAGCGCCTCCGGCTAAATCGCTTGCGCTAGCGATTCAGCCGGCTTTTCCATCCGAAGTTGTGCGTGAGGCTGCAAATCCCATAGCCGTACATGGCACGGCTGATGGGATTCGTCTGCACACCCGCAGACCCGAAAGTGCCGCCGCGCGTCTCGCAAACGCGTGCGGCACAAGTGGAATCAGGCCGTAACTGTGAGCAGGAGTCTGGCAGAGTCCACTTCGCGCTATTCACCCTGGTGCAGCTGCGTGCTCTGATCATAACAGCGATACTGCCCAGAAAAAAGGAGACAGAGAAATATCGTCACTGTAGGGTTGCTAAGTGAGGCACTTCATCACAATATACATCAAGTAGATAGTGGAAAAGCATACCAGTGCTGGAAGCGATGTGGATAGCGGTGGGTGCTGGGCACTGTTAGCCTGATGGCCGTTTTGCGCACGTATGCACTTCTATGGAGGCCACCTTAAAGGGAACCTGAAGAAAGAAGTATATGAAGGCTCACATATGTATTTCCTTTTAAGCAATACTAGTTACCTGGCTATCCTGCTGATCCTCTGCCTCTAATATTTTTAGCCATAGACCCTGAACAAGCATGCAGCAGATCAGGTGTTTCTGACATTTTTATCATAGTTACTTAGTTATTTGGGTTGAAAAAAAGACATACGTCCATCGAGTTCAACCAGAAAATAAAGATGAATATCAAATCTGACACGATAAGCTGCATGCTTGTTTCTGATGTGATTCAGTCACTACTGATGTCAAATAGATCAGCAGGGCTGCCAGGCAACTGGTATTGTTTAAAAGGAAATAAATATGGCAGCCTCCATATACTTCTCACTTCAGGTTACCTTGAAGTACAGTCACTAGGCAGAAGTTATTCCATTAAAGTATTCTTTTTTTTTTTTTACTGCCAAATCCATTTATAAAAATACTTGCAAAGAAACCTAATAATATGAAAGTAAAGACAGATATTATTAATGAATGTTCCTCACGTACCTGCTTATCTTTGCCAGGAGAAGTGAATGATGCTAAACTATTCGCGACTACACATGTGAGCTTGTTAGCACTTTAAAAAGCGAAGATTTGCTGATTGCAAAATGATCAGATGTGTGCCACTGCGTCTGTATTGCCAACATCAATTTAGCACATTTTTCTTAATGAGACAGTCATTATTCATTGTAATGCTCGCGAATTGCATCCTTCATTATTCCCTTTTGTTCTGCACTTCTGTTGCACGTATAGGTGTGCTTGTCTTTCCATCTGTCACCCCGCTCTCGTTTCATTGTATTCTGCCTTATAGAGTTTAAGAATATCATTATATTAAGATTACTCTTGGCAAATGAGTCTTTTAAATTCAGTAAGAAATGCCTGTTAAGTGATGGAGGCAGGTAAAGGTGAACCAAGTCAGATTTAATCATTTAATGCAAATTAGAGCCAGAAGTGGCGTGTCAGTCCGCAATAAACAGTTTCTGTGTTCCTCTGGGTTTTAAAGGCTCTAACTGAATCTCCAGCTCAGCCTACATACGGTAAGTCAAAGGTAGGATTTTTTTGTATTTAAATATTATTAAAATGTATGAATTACTATTACAGCGCTACAATCTTCTTACCGGTGTTAGAATACATAATGCATAAGACAAGGCTATGGAACAGGCTTTATAGAATTTTACAAAAGGAATTTCCTAACAATGAAGGAGATCATCAAGAATTATAAGCCTCGAGAGACGTGTAACCACTGAAGAATTTTATGGCTGTTGCAGTCCCACAAAATATCAAACTCCAGTGAACTGACTATGTTATTTAAAAGAAAGCTCATTAAAGACGGGAAGGGTAATATTATTTCTGCTTCATTTCTTTAAAGTGACACACATGAAAACAAATTTGGTAAAATGATGTTGCAAGGTGTGTGCTAAACAATTAATTTGCAAAGAAATGAAGTTTGATACATCTGAAGTACTGGTGTGCATTCTGAAGACCAAAGCAGAGCAGGACCACACTACAGGTCAAGGATCCACAAACTCATCCTAATTAGGTGACCATCATTGTAATCAGACTGCTAAGTACTTCTGCTCCAACTACTTCAAAGACTATTGACCTTGGCTGAAGAAATCAATACAGAAATGCAGTAAATGGACCAAAAAAGAAAGACGTGTGCAGTAAAAATGTAGTTCTGAGATTGCCCACGCTAAGTGCAGCTGCACGGTATAGCTCAGTGTTTTTATCTTATCGAAACAACTCCATCAAATTATTAGTAAAAGATGGGGTGAAGTTTTGGTATAATTAACGATGCCTTTGTTATTTGGTGCACCAAATTACACCAAATATAGACGCTATATATTATGGTCTTTATTTTGCAGTACTGCATTTTTTTGTGTCTTATTTTTTATTATCATTTGGTATCTTTAGTTATAGAGAACCAATATATTATACAGCACTGTAAAATAAGTGGGACGTTATGGTCGCGCGTTGTGAAGGCTTATGACGCAGCTTACTGCACTGCAATGCAAATCCTATCTGCCATTCACTGTGCGATGTTAAAGTTGCGTTAAAAATTTTTTGCGCAGTGGTAACTCACTGTTTGCAGTACGTTATCCCTTAACACAGACATGTTGCGACTTTAACTTCGCACTTCAACGCAACGTCCCACTGCGAATATGCCCTAATAGGAGATGCAAATTACAAACTTAAACACTCAGAGAGTAACTTAAAGGGAACCCGGGGTGAGAGGGATATGGAGGCTGCCATATTTATTTCCTTTAAACAATGCCAGTTGCATGGCAGCCTGATTATCTTCTGGCATAAGTAGTGTCTGAGTCAAAACCCTAGAACAAGCATATGGCTAATCCAGTAAAACCTGAGTCAGCCGAGTTAGAGAACCTGATCTGCTGCATGCTTGTTCAGGGTCTATGGCTAAAAGTATTAGAGATACAGGATCAGGAGGACTGCCAGGCAACTGGTATTGTTCAAAAGGAAATAAATATGGCAGCCGCCATATCCCTCTCACATCGGGTTCCCTTTAATATTAGCAAGCATGACCTTTGAACCTGAAATTTTAGCACTGTGGCTGAGAGTAGTAGCCAACATACCACCATGCTGCCCAGGGGACCTGCTTCCTGACTAACACTGATATTATTAATTATAAGCAACGTACATCACTATATCAGGCTGATCAGTGATTAATGGCTTATCTCTAGGTATTGGTAACAGTTTATGTTTATTTCAGTTTGGAAGGGGGGGGGGGGCATCATGAAGCATCAGTGAAATGCAAAGTGACTCACATGGCAGTGAACTTCTACTGACCCTATCTGCTTGTCCAGCTCCCAACAGCAGCAGTCTGAAGTAATCAAGTGTTCCGAATCAGCTATGCCGAATTCAAACACCAGCACTATGTTTGACCTTCCAGGCAGACAGTATCCAATTCTAAAAGTCGTGTGACCTAATATGGATTAAAAAGGGAGGGAGGGAGGGAGGAAGGTACTTGCTGGCTCGTTTCCTGTTGACCATAAAGCCATGTGTCTGATCACAGATAAATAATGACATTAATGCTATTTTACAGAGCCATAGTAATGCAACATGCATACAACTGTTTTGGACTTGTTGGTCTTCTTCACTAATGTGAGCATGGCTGGATTTTAGGCAAGGCAACAAAGGCCATAGCCTAGGGCAAAAGGAAGTAAGAGCGGACAGAGGGCTGGCACACTCAGGCAGTTAAACTGCCACACATGTAAACTGCAGCAGTCACAGACCCAATCCATGACCACCTTGCTTTTACAGAGGTGAGCAGTGGAGCACAGAATGGGGGGAGCACAAAACAGGATGGAGGGAGCACAGGATGAGGGAGCACAAGATGAGGGGAGGAGACTGCTTACAGTGGGCCTTTGGCATTTAAATATACAAATCCAGCCCTGAATTTAAAGCATGAATTAATATGTCTGTATGGATTAGAACTTGGGCAATCAAGTGTTACAGAGCACCCACATGTAATTACTATACAGATGGTGTAATAGGTTGTGGGGAGCTTATGAGGAAACTTGGCAGACTCTTTAATAATAAGGGGACACCCATGGTTAAAAATAAAAATTCAACAATAAATAATTTATTTAAAAAAACTAGCAAAAAACCCTAATTTATTTGCCATGCTGCTCTCCTGGCTATGGAGGGCGTACATTTATTTTTTGCTAGTGAGTTTGGCAAGAGCATTAGACTACAGTTTTGATATTGGTCATTTGATATCACTGATATTATGCAATTAATGGGCTACCACTCATGCTAAACTCATCCTAATTCCTTCTCTCACACAAACCATCCTACTGCCGCTAAACTGAACCCTAGGTTTGGAGACAAAATAACAAGCCATGAGATAAATGAAAGAGGCAATTAGAAATGTGATGCCAATCAAGGGGCTTGATTCACTAAGACAAATAACATGCATTATCAGAGTTAACACGCCCTATCAGAGTTAACACACTTTATCAGAGTTAACGCCCCTTGTCAGAGTAGCATAGTGAGCACTACAAACTTATGCCTGCTAATTGGCAATGACGAGAGCTCCACTCGTCCTGCCCTGAGCCCCTGCGGGTCCAATCACTTTAAGGACATTATCCCTGCACTTTCATTGGCCCAATAGGCTGCCTGTCACTTGATAGGAAACTTGACAGGCAGCCTATTGGGCCAATCAAAGTGCGGGGATAAAATGATTGGACCCGCAGGGGCTCAGGGCAGGACGAGTAGAGCTCTCATCATTGCCAATTAGCAGGAATAAGTTTGTAGTGCTCGCTATGCTACTCTGACAAGGGACGTTAACTCTGATAAAGTGTGTTAACTCTGATAGGGTGTGTTAACTCTGATAATGCATGCTATGTGTCTTAGTGAATCAAGCCCATAGTGTCATATTTCAACTTAAAGCAGATCTGAACTCAGAACATCCTCTCTGCTCTAAGCCATACACAACAGCATAATAACCTTTGAAGCACTGGCGTAACAATAGGCCCTGCAGCCCCTGCTCCCATGGGGGGGGGCAGGCCCCCCCTCCTGGGGCCCGCTCAGGGCCGTTTGTGGGGGCTGGAGGGGTGGCAGCATGAGGGGAAAGCCTTGGCCACAGTCGGCGGGGAGAGGGGAAGTCCCCCCCCTCTCCCTCACCTCGGGGCTCTTCCCTCTGCGCTCCCCTCCAGCTAGTTATAGTGTGGGCAGCGGCGGGCAGATACATACCTTCTTCCGTGCGTTCCACCGCATACTCCTCACTCTAGCGGCTGACGTCACTTCCGGCCGGAAGAGACGTCAGCCGCTAGAGTGAGGAGTATGCGGTGGAACGCACAGAAGAAGGTATGTATCTGCCCGCCGCTGCCCACACTATAACTAGCTGGAGGGGAGCGCAGAGGGGAGAGCCCCGAGGTGAGGGAGAGGGGGGGGGGAACTTCCCCTCTCCCCGCCGACTGTGGCCAAGGCTTTCCCCTCATGCTGCTAGTCCTCCAGTCCCCACAAAATGGCCACGAGCGGGCCCCAGGGAGGGGGGGGGCCCGCTCTGAGATTCTGCAGGGGGGCCCGGTGGGGCCTAGTTATGCCCCTGCTTTGAAGAAAAATATTTCTTTGTTACAGCTGATACAAATCCCTCAATACATCTGCAGTGTATCTACTTCCTGCTTTCATGGAAGCAGAAATATTTTTAACATCCTGCACTTACTAATTAACCTCTCTGCCTTCGCAGTCCGTTGACACAGCTAAGGGATGAAATTACAACTTGTGATTAGACACAGATAAGGGGGAATTAGACAGGCTAAATTCTCTAAATACATACAGGGTGCATTTCTCTCTGTTTCCCTTCTGTCCTGTGCAAGAGATTGGGTCAACTTAATGGTATTAGGACATGTACTGACTGAGAAAATATTCCCAGTTCTCATAAACAGGAAAGGACCTAATGCTTTATGGTGTGTTTTGTGTCATGGGGGAAATACCATGGCAATTTTAGACAAGGATAAACTTCTTGGAAAGTTCATATTTTTTTTGTGTGATTTAATGTTGTGAACATTAGTGGCTAATTAGCTACAAAGTTCCCAACTTGCTTGGATAGGTGATAACTATATTATTATGTTTATTTGTGGAGTATTAATTAGTGTTTGTTTCTTTTAAAAGGTTTTTTTAATAAGTCTCTCCAGGAGCATCTCACATTCTTGATAAGTGTAAACTTTTTTTTTAGCACCGTGTGAAATTCTGCATAGGTTTATAATGAGAATTGTTACCAACTTTTTTCCCAAAAAAAAAAAGTGTGACAATATAATGATTATGTTTACATGTACAACAATTATTATATTTTAAGTTTTCCATGTAATTTGTTCCAAAAGTGTGCTTGCACATGCACAATGAGTGCCACATGACAGGATTGCCACTCCCTCACTCTGGCTCGTTTAGGAGCTGAGTACTATAAATCTTCATTCTGCTTTAACAGGGATGCTGACACTGAACATGAAGGAGTGGATTCTGATTGGAGGGGTAAGGAGGGAAGTGATGTGCTTGTAGTTACAGTGATTTATATTTGACATTCCAGATCTTTAGCTGTGTTCCAGGGACACCTGTAGTTTATTGATGAGTACAGCAAGAGATACAAATAATTGTATTTTTGATGAGATTTTCTCAGATGTCCTAACCAACAAAAAGTAGGCTTAAAGGACCACTATCCCGGAAATTGTTACATTTAAAATACATGTAAACAAATACAAATAAGAAGTACATTTCTTTCAGAGTAAAATGAGCCATAAATTACTTTTCTCCTATGACATTACCGACAGGTTTTGAACTAACCCATCTCTTTATGGGGGATTCTCAGGGTTTTCTTTATTTTCAAAAGCACTTAGTGAATGGCAGTTACTTTGTCCAACTGCCAAAAAAGTGTGCAGTATCTTTGTATCAATCCTGTTCAAGGAGTGTCTTTATAAAGAATAAAGGTCATGCTGAGAATCCCCTATGGAGAGATGGAGTAGCCCAAAACCTGTTAATAATGTCAGTATCTCCTACCTATTCTAAGTGACAGCAACATAGGAGAAAAGTAATTTATGGTTAATTTTATTCCAAAAGAAACATACAGATCTGTGCTGCTGTACTGGCCTGATCCACCGCACTGTACGGAACCGCATCCCTGTGCTGTAAGACCTCCCTCTGCCATTGCCCTCAGGCTCAGCCAACACCTCCCCAGGCAATGCTGATCACTGTCACCCTGTCCAGAGAGGAGCTCTTGAAATGGGACCCCTTCACCAGGGAACCGCTCCTCGCTAGGGACCCCCCCACAGACTCTTCTGTGTGGACGGCAGTCAGCGCTCACATCACCCACCTGGTCCGTGGCACCGAACACTCCGCCACAGAGGGAGAAGGGCAAGAGCCCGGGTGAGATTCAAGAGGAAAGGCCTACGCTCTCCCATCCCTGCAATCCTGCTAGGGAATGTGTGCTCACTCCCCAACAAGGTTGACAAACTGCTCCTACTACTTGACATCAAGCCCTCAATTGGCAGCAGCACCCCGGTTCTCTGCTTCACTGAGATCTGGCTCAATGACGGTGTCCCTGACAATTCCATCGCTGTGGCAGGTTATGACCTCATTCGCGCAGACCGTGACCAAGCGCTCTCAGGGAAGAAAAGAGGCGGCGGAACATGCTTCTACGTTCAAACCACCTAGTGCTCCAGTACCACCATCCTCAGAAAAGTCTGTAGCCCAGATGTCGAGTTCATAGCCACAGTATTCCCCCAGAGAGTTCACTTCCTTCATCCTCATTGGGGTCTACATTCCCCCTGAAGCAAATACGAAGAATGCCCTGAGCACATTCAGTAACCACATCTCACAGTGGGAAACTGCCTACCCGGAGGATTTCTTTGTCATCCTGGGTGACTTTAGCAGCACAAACCTGTGACAAGAGATGCCTCGCTACAAGCAACACATCTCCTGTCCTACCAGGAACCACAACACTCTGGACCATTGCTACACACCCTCAAGAATGCGTATAAGGAGCCACACTGGGGAACTCTGATCACAGCCTAATCCACCTGATCCCTACCTACAGAAGGCAACATGAAACCACTAAGCCTGCTGTCAAGACTGTCAAAAGGTGGACGGACAAGGCAAAGTTGGAGCTACAGGCCTGCCTCGACTGCACCGATTGGTCGGCCCTGGAAGCACCCTCCCTAGAAGAATGGGCTGAGAACCTCACCTCCTACATCAGTTTTTGCGAGGAGATGTGTGTCCCATCAAAGTCCTTCAGGGTCTTCCCTAATAACAAGCCATGGTTTAATAGTAAGCTGCGCCGCCTCCGGAAAATCAAGGAGGGGTCTCACAAGCTTGGCACCCAAGATGAGTTCAGGGAGGCAAAGAACGCCCTTAACCGTGAACTGCGTGCCGCAAAGAGGGCCTACTCTGACAAGCTGGGGCACTGCCTCCAGTCAAATAACCAATGAGAAGTGTGGAAAGGCCTTAGAGCAGCTACGAACTTCAAACCATCCCCTCAGCATGCGACCCCCAGCACTACACTGGCTGAGGAACTCAATGAGTTCTATTGCAGGTTCGAACACCATCCCAGGCAGCCTATTGATCCGGCACCCTCGACAAAGCCATCCCTGCCAAAGGTGACCTAGCGCCAGTAGCGGTCCAGGAAGTAGACATACTCTGTCACCTCCACAGACTCAACCCCAGGAAGGCAGCTGGTCCGGACAGCATGTCATCTACTTGCCTGAGAACCTGTGCAGACCAGTTGGCCCCAACGCTCACCTCCCTATTCAATAGGTCCCTGAGGGAAGGCAGAGTCCCCTCCTGTCTTAAAAGGTCCACAATCATACCAGTCCCAAAAAAGGTGGGAAACACGGAACACAATAACTTCAGACCTGTGGCCCTCACCCCCATCGTCATAAAGATCTTTGAATGTCAGGTTCTCGCCCACCTGAAGTGCTTTACCAACTCCCTCCTCGACCCACATCAGTTTGCATATAGGGCTAACAGATCTGTAGATGACGCCGTCCAGGGGCAAACGCAGGATTTTTAAGGGGGGGGTTCCTGAAAGGTCCAGAAGCACGTATGTCCCGAGTGCTTCCGAATACAGGTGGCTCCATACTGCCCATGCACAAAAGTGCGCTGGCGTATTACGGAGCTGCCTATCTTTGGAAGTACTCAAGGACACTAGTGTTTCTGAGGGCTTCTGGTAGCAGCAAATGTGAACGGGGTACAGCGCTGGAACAACTCTCCAAGAGAGGAACAGGAGATAGACTTAGTTTGGACAATTCAGTGGAATATGCTACATAGTTTCACATAGCGCAAGCGATACCCATATGATGCAGGGATATATGCATCTGCGGAAGATGTCGGCGCTACATAAATACTAAATAATAATATTTTGCCTCACCAGGATGTCACTTTTTTTTAGCTTTCCTGTAAGACAAGAACACACAGTCAGCTCTAGGGGAAGAGGGAAACAAAGGTGAATGAGGGAGGGCTGGTGCACACCAAGAGTGCTTCTGAGCGTTTTTCAAATCAACAGTGATTTGAAAAGCGCTTGGCTAATGTTACCCTATGTGGGTGTTCCCACAGCAGCGTTGTGATTTTTTCAAAATCGCAGGTATACTGCATGTAGCATGTTTTTGAGCAATTCATTCAAAAATCGCTCTGAAAATCACTTCACAAAATCACACTCACAAATTGCTAGCGATTGCTATTGTCATTTTGGCGTTGCACTAGCCCAGAGAGAGGAGTGGAGAAATTGAGAATAGCCTGAGATGGAGCAGAGAACTTATCTGTATTGAAGTCCCACATCACACAGGCTACTTGCCTGTAATCGGACTCCTGTCCCTGTCAGTCTCTCACACAAGTCAGAAAGAAGCCCTCCTGGAGTCTAGGGACTGTCAAAAACTTTTCAGCTTGTTATCCACACCTTATCCACACATGCAGTCATTATAACAATGGGGAGAGACCAGACAGATGTTTGCCCACAGACCCTGAGTCCAGGCAAGCTCTGCATCATGCTGTGCATATTTACCAGCTTGCCTGCACTCTAATTTCATCATGTCTGACACTTCTGTGCTGTGGAGAGTCCAGGACTCCATAATCAACATTCTCTCACTGCAGGCTGCATCTTCTTGTGAGGGTTGTGAGGGAAGCTCGGCTGCCTCTCTCATTCTATTAGCTGGAGGGAGGCACCAGAAGTAAGAAGGGAGGGAGAATGAGGCTGTTTATATTATGCAGGCTTCCCTGGCTGAATACACAGCTCAGTGCAGGGGGGAGGTTCCAGACACCCGGAACAGCCCCCTGAGTTCGCCAGTGCCGTCAACATCAGTCTGGCGTGCATCACGGAACACCTCGATAGACCAGACTCCTACATCAGGATCCTGTTCCTGGACTTTAGCTCTGCATTCAATACGATCTGTCCAAACATCCTGATTGACAACCTTGTGCATCTCGGAGTCGACTCCACACTTTGCGCATGGGTAAAAGACTTCCTCTCCAACAGGACGCAACAGGTGAAGCTTGGCAACTGCTTCTCCAGTCTGAGAAATACAAACATAGAAGCACCACAGGGGTGTGTTCTGTCCCCTCTCCTGTTCTCACTGTACACCACCAACTGTACATCATCCGCTGACTCTGTAAAAGTCATCAAATTCACAGATGACACTACTATCATTGGGCTTATCGGCAGGGAGGGGGAACACGACTATCACATTGAGATAGAGAGAATCTGTAGATGGTGTGAGGTCAACAACCTTGTTCTTAATGCAGCCAAAACAGTGGAACTGATCTTGGACTTCAGGAGACACCCTCTCATGCAACAACCAGTCCTTATCAATTGGACTGTAGTGTCCAGGGTATCTAGCGTTAGGTTCCTTGGAACAACACTGACTAGTGACCTAAGGTGGGGGCAGAACACCTCCAAAATCCAGAAGAAAGCTCAGCAGAGACTATTCTTCCTACGCCAATTGAAAAAAATTTGGTATGCCACAGGAGCTGCTTTCCAGCTTCTACACTGCCACGATTGAAGCTACCCTCTGCTCCGCCATCATCGTGTGGTATGCAGGAGAAACCGCTAGAGATAGGTATAAACTTCAGAGAGTCATCAACTCAGCGGAAAGGGTCATCGGCTCTCTTCTGCCATCCCTAGACGTCCTCTATACCGCTAGATTGAAGAAAAGGGCTAACAGGATTTCCCAGGACCCCTCCCACCCAGGCTGCCATTTCTTCAAGCTCCTTCCTTCGGGCCGATGCTATAGAACCATCCGCCCAAGAACCAACAGGCGAAGGGACACCTTTTTTCCCCAAGCAGCCCTACTGCTAAACTCCAGCCCCTCGGGGGTACTCTAGCACCACTCAGCTTAAGGACATGGCACACTGGAGCCCGGTCCCGCATAACCCAGCCGTCACCCCGTACAGCATTGACTATTGACTATTTTCATGTGTATTACCAGCCTGTCTTTTTGTTTCTTTTTCACTGTTAACGTCTTATTGTCAATTTCTGTCTCTGCTCTATTGCCAATGTCATGTGAACCACAACCAATTCCGGGTACGACTTCGGTCACACTTGGCGAAATAAAGATTCTGATTCTGAAACATACTTCTTACTTGTATGTGTTAACATATATTTTAAATTTTACATTTTTTTTGCGATAGTGGTCTTTTAAATAGTAGTTGCTGATTGCCCAAAAAATAGTGTTCTATCAGACTCATATTACCATGTCACTGTGTCAAAGGGAGGGTTCAGAACATATGAAACAGCAAATTACGAGTTAAATGGGAGGACCAAGCACAGAGGCTGGTCTCATACCATGCTCAGGAATGGAGGTATTCAAGGCAAGCAACATAGTAGATGCATAGAAAAACCTTCTTTTGGGTAACTATGTTCAAGCCATCACAGATCAGACATTTTAAAGGTATCTAATCAGCTCCTGGCTTCAAATAGCTTAACCTCTTGACGACCAGCTGACGCCGATTGGCGTCAACTGGTCGTCTGCGGGTTACCATGGAAACGGCCGCTCGATCGAGCGGCCTTTCCATGTCAGTTCATGGAGGGTGTCTCCGTGAACAGCCGGAGAGCCGCCGATCTCGGCTCGCCGGCAAAATGTAAACAGGCGGGGAAGAAATCCCCGCTGTTTACATCATACGGCGCTGCTGCGCAGCAGCGCCGTAAGGCAGATCGGCGATCCCCAGCCTCTGATTGGCCGGGGATCGCCGGCATATGATAGGCTGAAGCCTATCCTTCAATGCGCAGGACGGAAATCCGTCCTGCGCAGCTCACAGGGGGAGGGAGAGGGAGGGAGCGGGAGAGACGGCGGAGAACGCTGCGAAGGGGGGCTTTGAAGAGCCCCCCCGCTAAGCAACTGCAGCCGGCGGCGATCAGATCCCCCCAGCAGGACATCCCCCAAGTGGGGAAAAAAGGGGGGTAGTCTGATCGCCCTGCTGCACTCCTGATCGGTGCTGCAGGCTGTAGAGCCCACGCAGCACCGGTCAGTGAAAAATCCCCTGGTCGGCAAGTGGTTAAAGGGCTGCCATGTTTGAGAAGTTCAACCCCCTGCTACTTTTCCACTGCCATTATCCAGGTTAGGTGTGAAATTCTTCAAGTGTGGCTAATGTTTTCTGTTTGAAGTACAATGGGGAAGTCTCAGGGTTTGTTTGTGGTCAATTAAGTCTGATGAGGTGATTTCTTATCTGCAGGGGCGTAGGAATAGACCCTGCAGCCCCTGCAGTTGCAGGGGGGCCCCTAGCAAGTCAGGGGCCCGGAGGAGGAAAGGCTGTCACCACCGGCGTACCTACCGGGGATGCGACTCTCTCAGCCGCAGGGGGGCTCGGCCGCCCGGGGCTGCTCTGGGGCCCGCTCACTGTGCGTGGGGGGAGCACTGCTCTGGACCCCCCAGCAAGGTGCTCAACTGGCCGCAGCGTCTAATAGACGCTGCGCCAGTTCATTCCCCGCAGCCCCGCTCCACCAGCAGCCTGCATAGTCTCCGGCAGGCAGAGCAGGGCTACGGCAAGATGGCCGCCGAAGAAGCCCTACACTGGAGACTATTTGTGTCTCTAGTACAGGGCTTCGGCAGCCATCTTGCCGTAGCCCTGCACTCTGCCTGTCAGCGCGGGAGATGTGCTGCAGGAGGACTCGGGGAGCTGCGAGCCAGATGCCGGGAGAGGAGAAGACTTCTGTCAGGTAAGTGAATTGGCTTTTTTTCACAGGTGCATTTTTTTTTCTAGTGTCTGCTGCCTACATTGTGATTTTCTGGTGTCTGCTGCCCACATTACGATTTTCTGGTCACTGCTGCCCACATTACGATTTTCAGGTGTCTGCTGCCCACATTATGATTTTCTGGTCACTGCTGCCCACATTGTGATTTTCAGGTGTCTGCTGCCCACATTATGATTTTCTGGTCACTGCTGCCCACATTGTGATTTTCAGGTGTCTGCTGCCCACATTGCGATTTTCTGGTGTCTGCTGCCCACATTACGATTTTCTGGTCACTGCTGCCCACATTGCGATTTTCTGGTCACTGCTGCCCACATTGCGATTTTCTGGTGTCTGCTGCCCACATTATGATTTTCTGGTGTCTGCTGCCCACATTACGATTTTCTGGTCACTGCTGCCCACATTGCGATTTTCTGGTGTCTGCTGCCCACATTGCGATTTTCTGGTGTCTGCTGCCCACATTACGATTTTCTGGTCACTGCTGCCCACATTGCGATTTTCTGGTCACTGCTGCCCACAATGCGATTTTCTGGTGTCTGCTGCCCACATTGCGATTTTCTGGTGTCTGCTGCCCACATTGCGATTTTCTGGTGTCTGCTGCCCACATTACGATTTTCTGGTCACTGCTGCCCACATTGCGATTTTCTGGTCACTGCTGCCCACATTGCGATTTTCTGGTGTCTGCTGCCCACATTATGATTTTCTGGTGTCTGCTGCCCACATTACGATTTTCAGGTGTCTGCTGCCCACATTACGATTTTCAGGTGTCTGCTGCCCACATTACGATTTTCAGGTGTCTGCTGCCCACATTAGGATTTTCTGGTGTCTGCTGCCCACATTGCGATTTTCTGGTGTCTGCTGCTCACATTGCGATTTTCTGGTGTCTGCTGCCCACATTGCGATTTTCTGGTGTCTGCTGCCCACATTACGATTTTCAGGTGTCTGCTGCCCACATTGCGATTTTCAGGTGTCTGCTGCCCACATTGCGATTTTCTGGTGTCTGCTGCCCACATTACGATTTTCTGGTGTATGCTGCCCACATTAGGATTTTCTGGTGACTGCTGCCCACATTGCGATTTTCTGGTGACTGCTGCCCACATTGCGATTTTTCTGGTGACTGCTGCCCACATAAGGATTTTCTGGTGACTGCTGCCCACATTAGGATTTTCTGGTGTCTGCTGCCCACATTACGACATTCTGGTGACTGACTGCTGCCCACATTAGGATTTTCTGGTGACTGCTGCCCACATTACGATATTCTGGTGACTGCTGCCCACATTAGGATTTTCTGGTGACTGATGCCCACATTGCAATTTTCTGGTGACTGCTGCCCACATAGCGATTTTCTGGTGACTGCTGCCCACATTGCGATTTTCTGGTGAACTCTGCCCACATTACGATTTTCTGGCCCACATTACGATTTTCTGGTGAACACTGCCCACGTTACGATTGTCTGGTGAATGCTGTCCACGTTACGATTTTCTGGTGAACGCTGCCCACATTACGATTTTCTGGTGAACACTGCCCAAGTTACGATTGTCTGGTGAATGCTGTCCTTGTTACAATTTTCTGGTGAACTCTGCCCACATTACGATTTTCTGTCCCACATTACGATATTCTGGTGAACACTGCCCAAGTTACGATTGTCTGGTGAATGCTGTCCTTGTTACAATTTTCTGGTGAACTCTGCCCACATTACGATTTTCTGTCCCACATTACGATTGTCTGGTGAATGCTGCCCACGTTACAATTTTCTGGTGACTGCTGCTCACGTTACTATTTTCTGGTGACTGGTGCCCACATTACGATTTTCTGGTGAACTCTGCCCACATTATGATTTTCTAAAGGCCCACATTACGATTTTCTGGTGAACTCTGCCCACATTACGATTTTCTGGCCCACATTACGATTGTCTGGTAAAATGCTGCCCACTTTACAATTAATTTACAGTGAAACGCTGCCCCATTACGATTATTTGGCACCTATGGGGGGGGGCCCCATCCAAATATTCGCAGGGGGGCCCAGTGATTTCTAGTTACGCCCCTGCTTATCTGCCTTCCATCATCTGTTGCTCTGACTCCACAAGTTCTTTCAGGGACAGAAGAGGTGCCTATTTTAATCCTTAAATGTAAAAAGATGAGGCAAAATGAAATCTTTTTTTTTATAATAAACCACATTTTTATGATGCATTTTTAATTTGCTATAGAGGTGTCCTGGGTGTTAAAAATTATGCTCGGTTCACGGCTCAACAAACTATTTTGAAATTAAGTTGATCAAGAACCACCTGGAAATAACATATAACTTAGTTCAACGTTTTCTCCAGCCTAACTTAAGTCCTTGGAGGTTTTTCTCTTCCAATCATTAGATAGAAGTTCATGAGACAGTCCTACTAGGATAGCCGCTTCACATTTACAATAAACAATCCTTCTGTAAATTGGCTCCACATACAGTTAGAGCTAGACATTGTCAGATTGTCAGTTCATAAAGTTATTTTTTTATAATTGTCAAAACAATAAATAATAATAACTACCATTATTTATACAGACTGCATAATCTTGTCACTAACTGTTGCAGTCCGTTCCAGCCCACGTGGCAGTGATTGACAGCGCCGCTTGCGCAGGCGCAGTACAGGCCGACCTGGAGGTCACCCTGACATCATCGCCGGGGACCGGGAGCGAGCTGCGGGGAACAGCTGCGGGGAGAGCTGTGACGAGGGGCATGCTGGGAGCTTGGGGCTGGAGGAAGCCCCCGGTAAGTAGCACTTATTTTATTAAATGTTCCCCGATGACTCCTTTAAAGGTTAGAGTGTTAAACACTGTGTCACTACGCCACCATAGTTGCAGACTGTTGCACTCTTCATCCACCTCCTATATGAGACAAAATCTGCAAATAAAAATTGCCTGGTGTATGAAGAAAGTTTGCCTTACCTTCCTCCCTTCCAAAGCATCTCTCTCTGCCTGATATACGATTTTAGCTCACTGCGTACTGTGATTTTTCTGTTTATTCTGTTGGAAATCATCAACCTGACTTAAAGTGACATTGAACTAGGTTGCCAGAAGCCATCATTTAGATACAGGTTGACTCCTATATATGCAAATATTCAAACCTTCGGGTTTGAAATTAACAGATTAATTACTGGAGTGATTGAACTAAGTGCAAGCTTTACTGTTCAACATATATTAGAGTTGAAATGAATGATAAATACCAAAATACTACTGTTGCATACACTATGAGCATTTAATAAGCACCTTTATCAAAGGAAAGACTGTTTAAAGTGTACCTACACTTATGTTGCATGCTCCCTGTGTTAGTAGTGTAAGCAGGATGTTTACAGGTAAAACACAGCAAAGCTAGGGGAATAAAATGTTGCGTTCATTTGTCACCAGATGCAGAGTCCTCATGAAGTTGCCAAGCTGGGGAGGTATGATGGTCCAGGTATAGTGATGGACGAACATCACATTTTTGCATTCACAAATTTACCGCAGACGTTCGCAAACCATAACTTGACTTAACTTTTTATACTAGTGTATTATATCAAAAGAATAGCCAATATTAATGTTGTCAACCATAATAACACAGCGTAGAGATGTTTGAACCATAGTGACAGCTTTGGTATCCAACCTTGATCAGACTGAAGCTTAGATTGCAAATATACAATAATATTATTGGGTACTCAAACTTAGTGCCCTATTTATAAAGTTTATCAGTTGTTGGAGCACAAGTTTATCACAGGCAATTGTCTTATTTATTTGAAATGTGGATTCTACTATGCTTACTAAACTGAGTGGGCTAGGCATCATATTGGCGATGTATAATCGGATCTACTGAGGTAACTATCCTCTTAACTTTAAGGCCTCGTTTACACTATATGCTGAAAAACTGATGTATTTTAACTCTCCATAACAGTGTATTGTAAAAAACGCATTCAGTTAAAATGTGTATAGTGTGAACTGAGCCATAGGAAAACATGAGCATTACTGTTTACCTTTTGGGGGGCTTCCAGAGCTGCAATGGAGGGATGGAGTGGGATGGGGGAGCCTCCTTAGGATCCAGAGGCTTCCCCCTCCTGAGATAAGTCCCCTAGTAGGGGCACTTTTTTCCTTCAGGTACACTTTAAGACTACTAGATGGCATTTTTCCCTCACATCCATTCTTTATACACACTGCACGCATGCTGCCAGCTGTGAAATGACAAAAAAGAGTTGGAGAGCTAAGAATAATTTGATATACATTTGAGAGACTCTGAAGTCTCATTTTTTTACCAGCTTTTTCCTTATAATCCTGTTCAGCATGATTGCCCCACTAGATTTGCCGCATCCCCGCGGCAGATGGGTGATTTATTACAGTGTGCCTTTGAGAGGCTGAGCTTAGCGCTGTAGCTCTGCCTCTCTGCAATCAATCTCCGCGGATCTCTGCCTCCTCTCCGCCCCTCTCAGTGAAAGGAAGACTGAGAAGGACAGGAAGAGGCGGCGATCAGAGGAGATTGACTGCGGAGGAGGCAGAGCTACAGCTCAAAGCTTGGCTCTTCCAGGAAGAAAAGCCCTGCGAAGCTCGGGAGCTTTACAGGGCTGTTTGTCAGCAATAAATCATTCATCTGCTGTGGGGATGCAGCAAATCTAGTGGGGCAATCATGCTGAACAGGATTATATGGAAAAAGCTGGTAAAAAATGGGACTTCAGAGTCTCTTTAACAGCAGCATAAAACTGCTTTCCAAAGATAGAAACTATCTAATTATATTCAGACAGATTCCATGAAATATCCATGAAATTAGACTTCTATAAGATGCCAGTGATCAAGCACCAGCATTTACTGCCTGGGGGACTAGCTAATTTAATTGTCACTGTGGCAGTTATATTTAGAAAAGTAGTTTGGGAAGGGGCGTTGCATCAGTCCTATCATTTGGGGGTGGGGGGTTTGGTTCATTCAACCACCTTTAGACCATATTTGAACAGACCAGGACATATTATTGATACATCTGCTACATTTTATAGTGTTGTTATAAAACACCTTCATTATTAATCACTGTGTTCTCTGGGGCGTAATCATCTGCATTTCCGATTCCTTTTTTGATAACAATATTATTAGCATGTAACAGGTCTGTCACATATGTGAGTAGCTAACAAAATTATTAACCCATTTTAAGACATGACTTATGCTATATGCAATGGTAGACAATGGGGTAGATTCATAAAGCATTACCGCATTCGGTAATGCAGAAAAAACAGCTGACTTTACCGTTCACTTAGCAAAATGTCAATTCATAAAAGCAGTTACCGCATGAAAAGCTTAAATTCCCGAGCAGTGAGGTAAATTACCGACTTGTGCGGTAATTACCTCAACATATGTCAGTAAATGTCAATTCATAAAGATTAGAGCAGGCGGTAATGGCACGAAGAATACTGCCTGCTTTGAAGAGGTGATAAGAGAGTGATAAGAGCAAATTAATGGAGACTCACAGCAGAACGAGTGAGATCTCCCCCAGGAAGCAGCAGCAAGAGCGGAACAAACAAGGCTTCTCCTGAATACTTTAGGTTGTGTGTTTAACCTCTTGGGTTCCTGCTTTTAAGATGTGTATTTCACATCAAAAAGTCTGCTATGTGTAAAGTTTCTTGAACTTCTACGCTGTGGCAATTAAATACATTGTTTAGAAAGACTAATAGACAGATTCAGAGCAGATTCAGGGCAAGCAAAGGCAGTATAACAAAACATGCACATCTCATCTGTGAAAATGTTTATGAATTAGCACACAAAAGTCTGAATGCGGTATTTTCCTAACCAGATTTTTTTTACCGCACAGCCTTTTATGAATTGTTGTGAGAAAATGAATCCCAAGGTATTGACCGGAGAAGACGGTAATGGTATTAGGTTCTGCCTCCTTTACAAGACAGTATTTAGAGTGAATTTCTCAAGATCCGCACCATTAAAATTCTATCTTTATTTATAGCTCAATTCATATATAAAACATGGTAAAACAGTATGGGTACATATAAAGATGACGCATCGCACAGGCATTTCTGACCATCACAGTCCTTTCTCAAATCATCATGAACCCACAGTAGTGTGGGTTTATGATGATTTGAGAAATGATTTGAGAGAGGACTGTGATGGTCAGAAACGCCTGTGTGTCATCTGTATTTGTACCCATACTGTTTTACCATGTTTTATATATGAATTGAGCTATAAATAAAGATGGAATTTTGATGGTGCGGATCTTGAGAAATTCGTTACAAGCACTCATTACACCAGAGTGGATTCCTGCACATCATACTGAGACCATTGGTGCAGTAACAACTTTGACCAAGTATCTAGAGTGAAGGCACACAAAAAAAGGGAGCATACACTGAAATAGTGGTATAAATACAGGAACTAATGGGTTACCAGCAGTCAAGCTTGCATCCAACTGCTGGTGACCCATACAGGTGTCTCCAGCGCCACATACAAGGAGAGACCTTTCCAACAGGGCATTGTCTCTGCTTCTATACCACTATTTCAGTGTCAACTCTCTTTTTGTCTTCCTTTAGATGCAAAGAAAGTCATTTCTTACCTATACTAATGCATTTAAAAAAAAAAAAAAAAAAAAAAAGCTAATATATCCGATAGCACTAACTTGTTGTTCTGGAATGGTAGAGAAGACTGGTTCATGGGGTATGTCTCATAAACATTCAGCACTTCAAAGTCTCAGTAAGTAAAAATTCATACAAACACTCAGCACAGCCTGAAAGCTTAACCAAAATCCCAGCATAAACCCAACACCACTTATGGGCTGATCTCATGTGCTAGTCTCTACACAAGCATTTTAAATCACTGACAAGGTCAAGTGTTATGTCAAGAGAGTGTTTATATGATTTTCAGGGGTTTGCTGTTCAGCGAATATAATAGCTAAAATACTGAACTTAGTAGAAAGCAAAAAAAAAATAGCTGTTTCCTTTTCCATGTTATGAAGATGTTGCGAACAGTCTATTTTCTGTTTTCTTAATGACTTGTTGAAGCTCATCAGCTAGCTTACAGGCTTAATGAAGACATGGTTTTCACTGGCGTAACAACCACTGCTATTGTGAGGGGAGGAGGGCTACTCCTCACTAGAGATGGGCCGAACCTCCGATTTTAGGTTCGCGAACTATGTTCGCGAACTTCCGCGAAAGGTTCGGTTGGCAAAAAAATTCGCGAACCGCAATAGACTTCAATGGGGAGGCGAACTTTGAAAGTTTAAAAAAATTCTATCAACTGGAAAAATGATAGAAAACATGTTTCAAAAGCTCTAATACCTGGAGCCACACCTAATTGAGTGAAATACACATCACTGCTTGAGGACCCGCCCACCCTCCTCCTCCTCCTCCTCCAAGCAAGGTCCTTTATACCATTTGCCTACCTACACTAATTAGTTATGGGACAGCTGCTATACACACTCTGCTAGGGAGATTTTAACCAGCTGAGCGGTCTGGACGAGCTCAGCTCGTCCAACACCGCCAGCGGCTGCCGCTCAGGCCCTGCTGGGCCGATTTTGATGAAATAAAAAGCAGCACACGCAGCCGGCACTTTGCCAGCCGCGTGTGCTGCCTGATCGCCGCCGCTCTGCGGCGATTCGCCGCGAGCAGCGGCGAAAGAGGGCCCCCCTAGCCGCCTGAGCCCTGCGCAGCCGGAACAAAAAGTTCCGGCCAGCGCTAAGGGCTGGATCGGAGGCGGCTGACGTCACGACGTCGGCTGACGTCGATGACGTCACTCCGCTCGTCGCTATGGCGACGATATAAGCAAAACAAGGAAGGCCGCTCATTGCGGCCTTCCTTGTTTATTCTGGGCGCCGGAGGCGATCGGAAGATCGCCTCCGGAGCGCCCTCTAGTGGGCTTTCATGCAGCCAACTTTCAGTTGGCTGCATGAAATAGTTTTTTTTTTATTTAAAAAAAACCCTCCCGCAGCCACCCTGGCGATTTAATCAGAACGCCAGGGTGGTTAACTGCCCTCCTCCCTCCTACCGGAGGGAGGAGGGTCTCTTCTGCCAGGGAATTATACTATTTTAAAAACCAGTATACATCATACTATAGCTGGGAATCGAACCAAGATCTCACTGTGTGGTGGGCACATCACCCTAAGCACTGTACCACTACAGAAGTAAGTGAAGCTAGCCTAAAATTTTACATTTATGCTTAATGCAATAGAACCATTAGGTTGCTTAAAGGAGAACTGTAGTGAGAGGTATATGGAGTCTGCCATGTTGATTTCATTTTAAGCTATACCAGTTGCCTGGCAGCCCTGCTGATCTATTTGGCTGCAGTAGTGTGAATCACACCAGAAACAAGCATGCAGCTAATCTTGTCAGATCTTACAAAAATGTCAAACACCAGATCTGCTGCATGCTTGTTCAGGGTCTAGGGCTAAAAGTATTGGAGGCAGAGGATCTGCAGGATAGCCAGGTAACTGGTATTTCTTAAAAGGAAATCAATATGGTAGCCTCCATATACCTTTCACTACAGTTCTCCTTTAAAGGGAACCTTAACTGAGAGTAATATGGATGTTTCCTGTAAACAATACCAGTTGCCTGGCAGTCCAGCTGATCTTTGTGACTGCAATAGTGGCTGAATCACACCCTGAAACAAGCATGCAGCTAATCAAGTCTGACTTCAGAGCACCTGATCTGCATGCTTGTTCTGGGGCTGTGGCTAAAAGTATTAGAGACACAGGATCAGCAGGTGATTCAGGCAACTGGTATTATTTTAAAAGGAAAAATCCATATCCTTCTCCGTTTAGGTTCCCTTTAAGGATTTGTAGCATAAAAACCAACTCACATTGGCTGGGATTTCAACCTGGGTCTCACTGTATGGTGGACAAGCACACTAACCACTATACCAACTGAAGCTGGCCTGAAATTGCTGGCCTGAAATTGCTGGCCTAAAATTTACTATTTATGCTCAATACAAGAGAAAAAGTAGTCAAGACAAATAACATTTATATCACACTTTTCTCCTGGCAGACTCAAAGGACCAGAGCTGCAGCCACTAGGGCATGCTCTATAGGCAGTAGCAGTGTTAGGAAGACTTGCCTAAGGTCTCCTACTGAATAGGTGCTGGCTTACTGAACAGACAGAGCTGAGATTTGAACTCTAGTCTCTTTTGTCAGAGGCAGCGCCCTTATCCATTACACCATGCAGCCACTGCTTACAGATATTTAGCCAGACATGGCCTTCTCTTTTGTGTTATTTGTCTTGTCTACTTTTTCTCTTGTATTGAGCATAAATAGTAAATTTTAGGCCAGCAATTTTAGGCCAGCTTCAGTTGGTATAGTGGTTAGTGTGCTTGTCCAATATACAGTGAGACCCAGGTTCAAATCCCAGCCAATGTGAGTTAGCTTTTATGCTACAAATCCTTAAAGGGAACCTAAACGGAGAAGGATATGGATTTTTCCTTTTAAAATAATACCAGTTGCCTGAATCGCCTGCTGATCCTGTGTCTCTAATACTTTTAGCCACAGCCCCTGAACAAGCATGCAGATCAGGTGCTCTGACTGAATTCAGACTGGATTAGCTGCATGCTTGTTTCAGGGTGTGATTCAGCCACTATTGCAGTCACAAAGATCAGCTGGACTGCCAGGCAACTGGTATTGTTTACAGGAAACAGCCATATCACTCTCAGTTAAGGTTCCCTTTAAAGGAGAACTGTAGCGAAAGGTATATGGAGGCTACCATATTGATTTCCTTTTAAGCAATACCAGTTACCTGGCTATCCTGCAGATCCTCTGCCTCCAATACTTTTAGCCCTAGACCCTGAACAAGCATGCAGCAGATCTGGTGTTTGACATTTTTGTAAGATCTGACAAGATTAGCTGCATGCTTGTTTCTGGTGTGATTCACACTACAGTGGCTGGATAGTGTACTGGTTAAGGGCTCTGCCTTTGACATGGGAGACCAGGCTTTGAATCCTGGCTAGGTCAAGTTCCTATTCAGTAAGGATTTCAAGGCAAGACTCCCTAACACTGCAGGGTGGCCTCTTGAGCGCGTCCCTGTAGCTGCAGCTCTTGAGCGCTTTGAGTCCGACAGGAGAAAAGCGCTATACAAATGTTTGGATTATTATTATTATTATTACTGCAGCCAAATAGATCAGCAGGGCTGCCAGGCAACTGGTATAGCTTAAAAGGAAATCAATATGGCAGCCTCCATATACCTCTCACTACAGTTCTCCTTTAAGCAACCTAATGGTTCTATTGCATTGAGCATAAATGGTACATTTTAGGCTAGCTTCACTTACTACTGTAGTGGTACAGTGCTTAGGGTGACGTGCCCACCACACAGTGAGATCTGGGTTTGATTCCCAGCTATGGTATGATGTATACTGGTTTTTAAAATAGTATAATTCCCTGGCAGAAGAGACCCTCCTCCCTCCGGGAGGAGGGAACAGGTAGTAGCCAATTAAAATCTCCCTAGCAGAGTGTGTAGCAGCTGTCCCATAACTAATTAGTGTAGGCAGACAACTGAGTCAAATGGTATAAAGGACCTAGCTTGAAGGGAGGGTGGGCGGGTTATCTAGCACTGAAAGCAGTGTGTTTAACAATAACATGTCTGCTGACAGTGAAATGGAGGGTAAAAATTTTGCTCAATACAGCATTATGGGGCGAATCGAACTTCCGCAAAAGTTCGCCTGATGCAGGCGAACGCGAACCCCCAAAGTTCGCCTGGAACCGTTCGCCGGCGAACCGTTCGGCCCATCTCTACTCCTCACTCCCACCCTGCTTTGTAACGCAGCCAGTGGTGTAATACTTACAGTACCGGCATTCAGGAGCCTGAGGAAGGCAGCTTAGAAGAAGAAGAGAACCAGTGCAGTGTGGTAAATATTATAGCGCTCCTGACACTACTCTATAAAGGGGGGAGGGGCAGAATGACTGGCCACTGCATATGTAATGGAGAGGTGCAAGAGGCTTACTGATAATGTTGCTTGGGGATTATGTTTGGTCAGAAAATTTCGGCAGAATGCTGATTTCCAAGCTTCCAATCGTAAATTGGCTTTCAGCTGTAGTAATCAGAGATCGGCACATGGAAATCCATCGCAATGCCGCATATAAAAATTTTTTAGGCCACTCACAGAACTTGGAAGCGTTGAACCAATCAGAACATACAGAATGTTCAGTGGAATTCACATTTCTGTGGTAATTTTAGACCAAGACTGGGACACTACTGAGTTTTTTTGAGTATTGTGATTGGCTTAAAATTTCTGTAGTTTTCTGACTCCTGCGCTTAAGTTTTGCATTTTGTGATTGGTCAAATACTACTAAGTATTTACGAGTGAGACTATATTACAGATTCTGTAAAAAACACTAAAAAAAACCCTACTTATTTTATATAGTCTAACTTTACTAACAAAAATGGAAAAAGAACAACACTTTCTTTGGAAATCAAAAATCCCTGTTGGGATGCTGCCGTATCGGTAATTGGCATTTGTGGAAGAAAATATACATATAGCTTATAGCCTGTGTTTAGTGTTGTGGTGGGGTGTGATCCTCCAATCGCACTGCAACTAAAACACAGGTTGCTAGTGTTGTGAAACCGGCTTGAAGGTGGGGATATCAAATCAAATCAAAGATAGCTTTATTGGCATGACCAAAATTCATTACAGGTATTGCCAAAGCAAGGGGAAAAAGGGGGACATGGGAGGGGGTGGAGTAGGGGGACAGTGGCTAAGCAGTCTGTGGACATTTTTTAGGTTTACAGTTCCATTATGCTCCTCTCAGTCTGTGGCATGCTGTGACATAGTGTGCAGCGATTGTCACTGTGGATTCCTCTTCTCCCAGTAGGATATATGTTTTTCTCTCGTCTTCTAGTGTGAGAAAGTTCCAACAATTTCTTAGTAAGTGTCCCTGGTTGCAGTATATTTGGGGCAGTGCAATAGGAAGTGGCTTTCATCCTCAAGGGTCTTCTGCTCACAGTGTTGGCATAGTCTCTCCTCCCTGGGTTTGTACATCTGTCTGTGTCTCCCAGACTCTATTTCGAAGTTGTGAGCACTCAATCTGTAGACACTCAGGATTTTCCTCTCTTGAGAGCTTTGCAGCTTTTCCAGATATGGGGCCATTTTATATTCTCTTTGTAGAGACTGGTATATGGTTAGCTTTTGTGACTGTTTTATTTCACTCCTCCATTTTTTCACATAGTCTTCTTTGCTCTTAGCCGTGGTGTGTTTTATCTGGACTTTTGTTATGACCTGTGGGTCGGGGGTTGGAGGGAGTATAGAGCTGACCACGACTTTCAGTGCACACAGCTTTTCTTGGTCTTAATTGTGCAGCATGGCTTTGTAGTGGGGTGAGTCGGGGCTGCTGCTCTGTAGGTGGGCCCAGAAGGACAACACTCTCTTTTGTATCTCAAGCAGTAATGGGAATTTCCCCAGCTCAGCTCGGCAGGCATTTTTTGAGGTACTCCGATGGACATGGAGAAGGTGTTTGCAGAACTCAAGGTGGAATATTTCTGTTGGGCTGAAATAAGCGGTTGTTGAATGGGCACCTTACCAAGCACTTTAAAAGAAAATTATTTGACAACTAGCTACTTTAAGAATGTATTCGCTGATAAAAGAAGACGAAAACAAACACATATTAATTCTATACTTACAAAATTTTATTTTTATTTAATTGCATAGAGATTAAATTGAACTTTTAAAAAGGTCATATAATTTACTATAAATACTGAAAATATCTCAAGAACTCAGCTAGGAGTCTGGAATAAGTTTCATAACAGCTGTTCAGTCTAACAGTTTGATAATGTCCACCTGTAGTTTTCAGATGCTTAAAGGAGTGACAAAGTGCATTCTTAATAAGTAAAGCAGAATAGCTTTAGCAGCTATGAAACTGCTACCTTTTAAAGATAAAATATCTTTACAGGTTTGTGATGGCTCTATTTTTCATAAGTCCTATCCATAAAATCCATGTAGTCGTACTGACCATAAATAATGAATGGAATGTATCAATGTCAAAAATAGTGTAGTCTGTAATTGGTCCTTTCTGAAATGTGTTTATGTGTCTAGCTTAGAAAAGGCCCCCATGTCAGGCAAATAGAAACAGTTTTTGTATCGTTGGCATTTGATGAATGTTCTCTACATTTGTTATCGCCCTATAGGATCCTATTTATTATGATGACCAAAGTCTAAAACACATGAGGTTGAATTAGAAAGACCCAGAAAACATAATGCTGAAGGCAAACGCCAATCCTAAGAAGGTGCGCTGTCAGTTTAATGCAATTGCAAAGAGAAAAGAAGAGAAAAGAGGAAGATAGCATGTTTTGTAAAAAGCAATATGTAATATCTATTATTTTGCATAATAATAAAAAATGGAATTTATTTTGCCCCTGTAAAAGGCCTTGCAGCAATTTCCATTTGATTAAGGGATTGTGCTTTGACATTACACTTCACTTGCAAGCCCTTAAAAATCTGTGAAATATTCCTACGATTCCAACAAGCATTTTACAACTGCAAATAGTTGCAAACAAATTATAAAGTGTAAATTAGAAAACGATGTTTAGAAATTCTAATTCAAACTGGATGTTTTACTTTTAACTAATAAAAGACAGATTTACTTTTTTAACTTTTTATTTTTTTTTAAGGAAGAAGGGTGAATAAGTAGACTCAAAAAAGTTTTATTTTCTACAGTATGCTGCAGTGACTCAATATAATGATGACCTTTTTTATTATAATCTACAGTGACAGAATGGCATAATTTATGTTTTACAGTAGAACCTAAAGAGGAACTTTATTGAATGTAACTTATTAATCAAAATTGCTTATATTTTACAATGTTTATTTAGTAATTATTTTTTTCTGTTTGCCCATTTTAAAAGCTTTTCTCTTCCTGATTAACAATGTTTGTTTGTTTGTTCCAAAGTAAGCAGGAAAAAACCCTTGTCTCACCTCATCATAGCTTATGTTTGCATAACTGCGAGTGTGGGGTTACATACCAATATACAGTAATAAATACATACAGAACGCATGAGCAGGTAGAGAGATGATGAGGCACTGTGTCTTTAAACACCTTTTTTTTATCATCAGCTGGGCATACGCAGTTCAACAGTGGGGGTCAAGTGATGCGGCCTGACAGCTATTTCCCATGTTACCGCATCATCAGTGATCAAGATTCACTTTAAATAGGTCATCACATTAATCAGGGCAGCTTCTAGATTGAGCAGCCCGCCCACTCGCTGCAGCATTCCTGTCATAGAGCTCTTCCTCCGGAAGTAGTCACATGTGTGGCTCTAGCCGGTTGGCGAGCTGCGGGTTTCCCCATCCTCCAGCTCAATGCCAACATAGTCTTTGGACAGTGATATGTCAGGTGCATGTCTCTTGGCTTTTGGCATCGGGTTATCTCCATGGTGATCATGAGGCTAATAAGCTGCAAAGTTAAGTACATGTCATATCAAAAACATCATCAAATAAGGGGCTTGATTCACAAAAATGTGATAACTGCTATCACAGCAGTTATCACGCGATCTGCCGCACGCAGAGGTTTGTGTGCGAATGGCGTTACTTTGCACAATAAGCAAAGGTTTGCGCGCGATCACAGTCGTGTTTCACGTGAAGAGCGCCCGTGATCATGTGCAAACCTTCACCTATCACGTGAAGTAACGATGTTCATGCGCAAACCTTTGGCAGATCGCGTGATAACTACTGTGATAGCAGTTATCACACTTTAGTGAATCAAGCCCAAGGAACGGTTGCTAAAGATACAAATAGCTAGATATACAAGTACGCTGTGGGTTAGTAGCAAGCAGGGCTGGGCCGAGGCAGAGGTGAGAGAGGCTCCAGCCTCAGGGAACAATGTAGGAGGGGGCGCACAACTCACTCAGCTATCATATTCCTATTGTGTTTGAAGCACAGAGAAATAAGAAAAGGCAATACATGGCAGTGACTGCAAGCCAGACAACTAAATATTAAGGTGTTGGTTGGTTGGTTTAAGGGCCCTGGGGAGCCTCTTAGTCTAATAGCAATCAGTGTGTGATGGCTGGGGTGGGAGGGTTGGAGGGGCACACTTTGATCTCTCAGCCTTGGGTGCTGGAGGACCTTGTCCCGGCTCTGGTAGCAAGAATCAAATACAGCTAAGCTGGAAAAAACATATTAGAACAGAAGGAAAAGTGAACACCAGTGCATCAGTATTGTATGCACCAGTGCATAAGTCATTAATAATGTGTTAGAAAACAGTGAAGCTCATGCCTCTCATTTAAACCTAAGGATCCACAGGCATTGGTTGCAGATATGATTCTTGCTTCCTGTTGGAAAAATTTGCTCTCGATTCCCACCGTTATGGGGGGCAGGGAAATTTAAGGTTAGTGCTATCACAATTATGCATTTTACGAACATGTTTGATCATGCACTATAGAAAAAAACACACTTCGCGCTGGCACTGGCCCTTTTAAGAGATCCAATATAACTGTGACACAAACCAGGTCGCCACCTCTTTCAATAATATAAACAAACCACCAAGGGAGGGTAGGGAAATGGTTAATAAGGAATATAAACATACCAATTTAAGAAACAAGTCCACATTCAATCCCCAAGATGGTAGTTATAATGCCATTGAGGTTTTTAAGAATATGGTTGTCAATGACCTTAATGGATTGCCGGAAACTCGGAGGGGTAAGGAGAGCACTATTGCCAGACAAATGTTGGAGGATAAGGGCCTCGTGGTTAGACCAGCAGATAAAGGAGGAGGGGTGGTGGTCCTCAATAAAGTACAATACAAAACTGAGCTTGACAGATTGGTTGCAGACAGGGAAGCCTATACCCTGCTAAGAGGAGACCCAACAGGTAAGTATCTTGGAAAGTTGAGAGAACTACTGAGAGAGGGCCTAGATAGGGGTCTAATTACGGATGAAGAATTCAAATACATAGTCCCTGATAATCCACGGATTCCGATTGTATATCAAGTACCCAAGGTACACAAGGATAAAAACAATCCTCCGGGCAGGCCCATAATAAGTGGAATAGGGTCGGTTACACACAGATTAGGGCAGTATATTGATGAGTACTTGCAGCCATTGGTTGCTGGGCTCCCCAATGTATTGAAAGACACCAAACATATGCTGCAGAAAGTAGAAGGGCATCTGATGGGCAAAGATGACATCATGGTTACGGCTGATGTAGCATCATTATATACCAACATAAAGCATGACATGGGGCTGGAGGCGGTTAGATACTACATGGACAAGGATGGAACAATGAAGGTTGAACAAAGGGAGTATATTTTAAGGCTTTTGGAGTTTGCGTTGGCGAGTAACTACTTCTGGCATGACGGAAGGTTCTATGTACAGCACAAGGGCTGTGCCATGGGGGCAAGTTATGCCCCAAGTTTGGCAAACTTGTTCATGGGAAAATGGGAGGAAACCATAGTGGCAGGGAATGCATCCATCAGACTATGGAGTCGATTCATAGATGATCTGTTCTTTATATGGGGAAGGGGGGGGGGGGGGCAGAGAGCCTAAATGTTTTTTTGGAGATATTGAATGCCAACAGCCTTGGAATATCTCTGACTGCGGAAAGGAGTGAGAGTATGATCCATTTCCTGGATTTAGAAATTATAAAAAGGAATGATAAGGTAGAAACTAGAAGTTATTTTAAGGAGACAGATAGGAACGGGTTCATATCAGTTTTGAGTTGCCATCACCCAGCCTGGATTAGAGGGGTTCCTAAGGGTCAGTTCTTGAGGATGAGAAGGAACTGTAGCAATATTCAGGACTTTGAGGAACAGGCGGGGATCCTGAGGGATAGATTTTTGGAAAAAGGGTATGAACCCCAATTTTTGGAACAGGAGATGGAAAAGGTGAAAGGTATGGAAAGAGGGGACCTTCTGAAGGAGAAACAGCAAAAGGAAAACCAGGGTGAGTATGAATTGGCTTTTATTACAGGTTATAGCACACAGTATAGAGCTATTCAGAATATCATCCAGAAACACTGGGGAATTCTGAGCACAGATTATACACTAAGAGCTATTATTCCTAATAGACCTAAATTCATATATAGAAAGGCGCCAAATCTTAAACAGATGGTGGCGCCAAGCTGTGTGGATCCAAAAAGACAGGGAGCTCTCCAGGGATGGCAAAAACCGGGTTTTTACCCATGCAGGTCATGCAAGGCGTGTAGGGAAAGTAAGGGTGTAAAAACCTCAGCCGTAACCTCCACCAGTAATGGCAAAGAGTATTCCATCAAGCAATTTATCACATGTAATGACAGATATGTGGTTTACCTGGCCTGGTGTACATGTGGGTGGCAATACATAGGGAGAACCACCAGGACCCTTAAGGAACGCATGGGGGAACACGTAAGAAACATTAAAAAAGGATATGCTAACCACAGCCTCTCATCCCATTTTGGGGATAGGCATGAATGTGACACAAAGCAAATGTCTTTTTGTGCGTTACAGAAAATGGTACCTGACTGGAGGGGGTGCAATAAGGTCAAGCAGGTGTCGCAGGCAGAGACCAGGTGGATCTACAACATGGGAACCCTAAGACCCGAAGGGTTGAATATAGATATTGACATGGTTTGTTTCTTGGGGGGTTAATTTTGGGCTGGGGTCCGCATGTTGTAGACTATATGTACACAAATGTGAGATAATGTGATAGGGGGAGGGAATGTGCAGTGGTAGGTAAGTGAAATGTGGTATGAGGATGGCGGGGCATAGTATTTGTAGTAAGGAGTTATTCCCCATTTAGGTTAAATAGAAGTGTCAATCATCTCTCTGATTAAGGAAAAAGTAGCAGTTATGGTAGTGAGGGTGGGCTGCTTTGGTGCCTACCCCATCCATGTAGAATGTGTCTATATGGGGGGGGGGGGGTTAATTTAATGCTGTGCCCAGAGTGGGGTAGGGGGGGGGGATAGTGGTATAGGGGTGGGGTCATGGGTATAGAGTAGAGCCCCCCGAGAAGGATGGGGTGGGCATATGAAGGCAGCTCACAATCAGTGGCAAGATATCCACACAAGTCCTATTTTTAATAATTTTTAATATTATTTAGTGTTATGTTTTATGAATGCAGAATTGAAGATTAGCATATGCACAATGTGAATATATGTAAAAGATCTTATAAAGGCAATAATAGGGGTAGAGTGTTTTTTGTGTTTAGAAGGATGAAGGTTAATATGAAAGAAAGGCCCCCTAAGAGGGAAATGTTTTGAATGACGCCTGTAAGCCGTATGGCATGCGCACTGACATGCAGCACGGGGATTAGCCTCTATGTAGGCAATGAGAGCCTCCCCGTGAGGGAATACGGTAAGCGGCGGAAGGCTTCGGGTATACATAGTAGATGACGTGGGAGGATTAGACGAAGGGAAGGGGAGGAGTTGGGCATTCAAATAGTGTCTTCACAGCGTCAAGCCCCAGCTTCTGATGAGTCAATTGTGACGAAACATGTCAGGCGGGGCTTAGATGCGGAAGACACTCACGCAGTAACCCACGAGCTGAGCGGCGTGACCCGGGCAAGGAGGAGAGCGGAACCGAGTGCGCGGCGGTTAGGACCCTCCAGCTGCAGGGATTGCGCATGCCAGCCGGCCAACAATACGGGGGAGAGCCCGTGTGGACAAAACTCTACGCTCTTGATGCAACAGAAATATTGTAAGTGCAATTGTTTTTAAAAGTTTTAATTAAAGCTACAGTGCTATGTTGAGGCGTTTTTATTGAGATGCAAGTGTGGAGGAAGGTGAAGCTACTGGAAGTGAAGGGGAGACTGCCGGGAGCGGTGGGGGACGACCTGTAACGGTCCCAGAGGCGAATCTTGACCTGGCAATAGGTCTTAACACACGGTGAGTGGCATCCACTCGGGTGTGGTGACGGCTGCCCTGTCTCTGTATTTATTGATGGACTTCTGAGAGGAGGATTGAAACTTGATGCGATAACAACAATTTGAGATATTGTGTGGACATTTGGGGACTGATGGGGGATGTGTATTGGACTCTTTATGACACATGAATTACCAGTACTAAGCCTACATTGTGTACAACTGTGAGCGCCTGCCTCTTGGTGGTATGTTTGATCATGCGGCCTGCCCCTATGCCTATCTCAATCAATTTGATATGCTCCTGAGAATGATTACACAGTATTCTGCTGGTCTGTCGTATATAGTACCATTCACAGGAACATACATAGGGATGGTCGGAAATGCTAATTTCCATTGTCCATTGTCAATTACCAATTCCGCTTTCCGCTACCAATTTCCGCATTCCAATGCAGAATTTCCGCTGGAAATTGCGGAAATTCCGCCCGACTTTAACATCAAATTTCTCAAAAACTATAAGGTCTTTTTGAAAACTTTTTTTGCATCTTATTCAGAAGATTCTTTTTAATAATCCCTGAAAATGTGGCGTTTCTAGGACTTACGGGGGCTTTGCTTTTTACTGCTAAATTTGGCGGATTTTTACTGTAATGTAAAATGCGGAAAATAGGTAGATGCAGATTTTCTGCATTTTATATTACAGTAAAAATCCGCTGACTTTAGCGGTTAATAGCAAAGCCCCCTTAAGTCCTAGAAACACCAAATTCTCAGGGTTTATTAAACTGTATCTTGTGAACAAGATGCAAAAAAAATCGATGTTAAAATCGGGCGGAATTTCCGCGATTTCCGGTGGAAATTTCCGCAATTTTCGGTGGAAATCCGCCTACCACACTTGCATTACCGATTTCCGCATTCCGATGTGGAAATACAATTTCCGATCAGAATTTCGGAAATTGCAAATCCCTGCATACTATTGCATAGGCTACATACTTGGACCTGCAAAGTAAACAGTCCTCTATCATAATTGTTTTATCACCCAATCCCATTCTTTTGCCTGATCTAAACTAGTTTTTGTGATCATGTGGATACAGCAAACTTGGCCGAAAGCTTGTTTATTCTTATTCCTTTTTAGTTAGCAAACAAATGATATCATCCTGATTTAAAACTTCTTCCTAAACTAGTTACAACTACATCTATGGTTCATGGTTGGTGTACATCTTTGTTGCCAGTTTTTCTCCTGATGAAACCTTCCTGATGAACACTGACATTTATCAGTTGAAACGCATTGAGGTTAGAATACAATTGATTTATATTGATCTGGGAGCATTAGGGATGTTTTGTAACTAGTTAACTGTTTAATGCTGGGCATACACGAGTCGACCCGGCAGCTCGATTAGCCGCCGGATCGACTCCCACCGCGTCCTCTCTCATCCCCGTGGGTGGCTGGATTGATTCCCACTCGTGCCTGTGGGCGCTCCTTATCGAGCGGGGCATCGATTCAGCGGGTCATCGGACCTGTCGGAAATTATCAATCGAGCCATCAGCGGTTTGATTGATAAGGGTGCATCGGCCCGTGTATGCCCAGCATAAGCGAGCAGCAGCCACCTGCTATTAAAGTTCCAAACTCCAGTGGTGACGTCATCTAACTACAGGTGCTGGCCGGAACTAGCTAGGCGGAAGTACAGGGAACGGAACTCCAGGACTGACAGTCGGTGTACACAGAGCACAGCCACCAATGCTGGGAGGCAACACACAGATCGAGAAAGATTACAGGCATCCAGTAACAGAGCTAGTATGCTAAACTGTGTGGAAAGCTAAATGGCCAGTGGCTATTGACAGCAAAGTGGAAGTGGTGTAAATTTCCCAATAACGCTGACAACTGAACCGTAAGTCACATCGGCCATATGTGCATATGAAAGTTTTGATTATACTCATGAGCCTTATGCAGGAAGATAATTGGAGCAATAAGACTATATTTAAATCAGTTATTAAGAAGGAAACTTTTTTTTAATTAATCTGGAACAAGAAATCTCTCCCTTTTCACACTAGGGGCTTGATTCACTAAACTAGTGCTTGGGACTCTGTGCCTTATAACCATTTGACATTTTTACACTGAAGGATTTGATGATCAGAAAGACCTTCTGTGCAGTGGTTGATGAGTGTAGTTGAGAGGTGTGGATGGATGTGAGTGGAATATTGGCTCAGATTTTATGCTTATATTTTAGGGTTTTTATTGAGTGTGATAAATAAAGAAAGTGAATATTGTTATCTTACATGTGTGTTTTCCATATAAATAACACATAACACTGTCTGTGTGTTCTGAACTCTGTTCAGAACACACACACAGACTAAACAATGTTGGGACATCTAGTGGTAAAAAATACACAAAAGTACACATTTTTCACACACGTGTAAAAAAAGTGACAACATTTAAAACATGTAAAAACAAAACAGAGGACACCAAGAGCCCAATAGTGCAATATTGTCTGGTAAGCTCAATATATAATGTAAAGTCAAAGGTTCTTATACTCACAAAGGTGGGTTACCATCAGGTAACCACTTGACAGGCAGGTGGGGAGTATTAGTACCTGACCCCACTCAGGTATAAAAGTCGCTCTCTGTAGATAGGAAAATGGGGAAAGAACCCCTCCACCAGGGGTGGACTTAATCGTGCTGTAATATGTACGAACAGAGGCGCCAAGCAGAGTAAAACAATGTTCTAAAAATGATAAAAAGAGGGAAGTCGAGGTGGACTTACCTCCCTCTGGTAGTGGACATATACTCAATTGCAGAGTAAAAAATATACAATTTATTCACAGCTCCATAAAATCGCAACATGTTTCGCGGTCAACAATCGCTTTATGGACCTGAACCAGTTTTATATGCTCCTGTACTGCCTGATGAAGCGGGATTGTTGACCGCAAAATGCATTGCGATTTTATGGAGCTGTCAATAAATTGTATATTTTTTACTCTGCATTTGAGTATATGTCCACTACCAGAGGGAGGTAAGTCCACCTCGACTTTCCTCTTTTTATCATTTTTAGAACATTGTTTTACTCTGCACATTATGGTTCAAATTAACCACTTAAGGACCACGAGAATTTTCAGTGATCTGTGCTGGGTGGGCTCTTCAGCCCCCAGCACAGATTGTGTGGCAGGCAGGGCGATCAGACTTCCCCCTTTTTTTCCCACTAGGGGGATGTCCTGCTGGGGGATTTGATCGCCGCCGGCTTGGTGTGCCTAGCGGGCGGGGTGGAGCTCTTCAAAGCCCCCCTCCGCAGTGATATTCCGCCTCCCTCTCCTTCCCTCCCTCACCTTTTCTCTATAGGCGGCACAGGATGGCGATCCGTTCTGTACCGCCTCTGATAGGCTTCAGCCTATCAGATGCCGGCGATCCCCAGCCAATAAGAGGCCAGGGATCGCCGATCTCCTTTACGGCGCTGCTGTGACAGCAACGCCGTGTGACGTAAACACCTGGGATTTCTTCCCCGGGTGTTTACATTTCGCCTGTGAGCCGCGATCGGAGGCTCGCAGGCTGTTCACGGAGACTCCCTCCGTGAACTGACATGAAACGTTTCCATGGAAACACCACTGTGACCAGCCACCGCCTATCAACGTTGGCTGGTCGTTAAGTGGTTAAGCCAATGAAGATAAAATCATTGTGTACATGCTGTTTCCCGTACTGGGTACAGAAAGCTTACTTTATTACCTTCCCTGTATCTCGTGTTAGAAGCAGAGAAGGCTTTTGGCTCAGTCCTTGCAGTATTTTTCTTGTGCCAGCTGATGCCTTACTCAAACTCCTTCTCTGCTCCTGACTTTGGAAAAAGAAGAGGCCTTTGACAGAGTGCAATGGGGATATCTGCAAACGATAGTCAATCCCTGCATGCTATTCTTGTGAATAAGAATAAAATGCTGAAGAGATTTGTTTGAGGTTTCTAATCAATAGATTTTCAAATCACAGAGAGCACCCACACAAGTTGCCCACTATGCCCTCTAAACAGGGTCGGACTGGGACACTGGGGGCCCACCAAAGAAATTTCAACCTGGAGCCCACACATCCCATGATTGCAGTGAAAAAAGGGCGTGACCATGCACCGGAAGGTGGGCGTGGTCATGATGTATTCTGGACAGGGCCAAATGTACCGCTGCCCAGCAAAACTTTGCATAGAGTCCCCTCCTTCAATATAAAGTAATGTCCTACTTTGCAGAGGTTGCGACCGCAGAGGTTGCGACCGCATCGGGGCCCTTGGGCCAAAGGGGCCCCGAAAGGCCCTCCCTCAACTACAGTATTACCTCTCTATTGGTCCTGTGCTCATAATAATCACTTCTATAGATACTTTGAAGAGTGGTAATCATTAATAAGCTATATCGCATCCCTTTCTTGCACCTCTGACACTGTAGTTGCCATTAGCAGGTTTTGGTGCATCGTATCAATTGTTATGTATAGAGTGCTTGGGGGGCCCCATTGTAAAATTTGCATCGAGGCCTACAGCTCCTATGCCACCGCTCTCAGCATGAGTGATTACAGCGCTGAGAAGAGAATTTTTTTTGCTGCATGCAGTAATTGGAGCTCTGTCAGACAAGGAGGGGGGGGGGGGGCACCAGAGACCTGGAGGCAGGGCCCACCGAGGGAAAAAACTGTACTACTGTGGCCCAGTCCGACCCTGCCTCTAAACATCAATTAAATAGTGAAAACTCTGGTGCTAATCCTAAAATAAAGGGGATGCAGAAAGATGGGTTATCACAGAAACTCTTATTGAACCTGAAGTTTTCTTAAAAGTGCAAATAATGTTCTGTCAGTTTGTCTCAGTGTCCTTCAATTAAGTAAATAAACAGAAATCTGTAGTATTGAGTATCAGGGTTTGCAATATTAATAAGCAATTCCCTTACCTGGAAAAAAAATCAATTATATCTGAATATCCAAGTTTCTGCATACTTCTAACTGTTGAATGAAGTTAATTATGAAGTTAATTTTACCCCATGAATAAAATATCTCCCTACTGAACTAGAAAAAAAAATCATAAAGGAAAGCAATTTGTTGCCTTGAAAATTGCTTTACTTTTTAAAGAGACTATACAGCCTAAAATTCACATTGTGTGTATCATGTCCTTTAAAAAGTTATAATGACTTACCGGCATTTCTTTGTTTTCCAGCTTCCAGCTATTAGCCCCGCCCCTTGCAGATGAGTGCCATGGCAGTATCGGAGATGGAGTGTGCCAGAAAAGCACCACAGCACTTCTCTGCAAGAAAGCCAACTTTAATAATTTAATATCTACAAAAAGGCTAGCGAGGAGGTAGTACATAATGATGGCACCTATGAAAAAGGCGCCCCATTCACATCAATGCAAATCTTATCAGAATCAAAATCAGAATCAATTTATTTTCGCCAAGTAAGTTTGCATCTACAAGGAATTTGTCTTGGCAGTTGCTTAACAAACACAAACAAAAACAATACAAGGACAGACAGTGTGAATATTACAAGTTAAGGACATTATAAGTACAGTGGCAGTAAGCAATGTGAGAATTGTTCATGTTTAGTTCTGTGCTGATTACTTTCAGTCCTAGCAGCTCTAACGTGGTTCAGCATTAAGTATGGCTACCGCTTCAGGAAAAAAACTGTTCCTGTGTCTAGAGGTTTTGGTAGCGATTGACCGGAATCTTACTCCTGAAGGCATGCGCTGGAAGATGGAGTGAGCTGGGTGAGAGGGGTCAGAGGCAATTTTGGATGCTCTCTTTCTGCACCTGCTAGTGTAAAGATCCTGCAGGGAAGGTAAGCTAAAGCCAATTATCCTTTCCGCTGATCGGATGATGCACTGCAGCCTCCCCTTTTCTAATGCTGAGCAGGAGCTGAACCATACAGTCATGGATGATGTTATGGTGGATTCGATGATTGCAGTGTAGAACTGCACCATTAGATTTTGAGGTAGGCCAAACTTTTTCAGCTGCCGCAGATGTTGTGCTTTCTTGACAATAGTGGTGGTGTTGTTGTCCCATTTTAAGTCGTTTGAGATCGTGGACCCAAGAAACTCGAATGACTCTACTTGGGTTATTGTGGATCCATTTATGGTTAAGGGGAGGTGCTGGGGGGGAGATCTCCTAAAGTCTATTATCATCTCCATGGTTTTGAGAGCATTTAGTTCCAAGTTGTTGCTGCTGCACCAGGAGGAAAGCTGTCCCACCACATGCCTGTATGCAGATTCATCCCCGTTTTGAATGAGACCAACAACTGTTGTGTCGTCTGCAAACTTCAGAACCTTAACAGATGGATCTGTGGAGATGCAGTCATTGGTGTAAAGTGAGTACAGCAGTGGGGAAAGCACACAGCCCTGGGGTGCACCAGTACTGACTGTCAGAGAGCTTGATGTGAGTTTACCAAGTCTAACACGCTGTCTTCTGTCGGTTAAGAAGTCGGTTATCCATTTGCAGAGGGATTCAGGTATGTGTAGCTGGGAGAGCTTGCTGTGCAGCAGTGATGGAATTATGGTATTAAATGCAGAGCTGAAATCTATAAATAAAATCCTGGTGTAGGTTCCTGGGATATCTAAATGCTGTAGTACATAATGCATACACATGTTCACGGCGTCGTCTGCGGATCTGTTAGGCCTGTAGGCAAATTGCAAAGAGTCCAGCAGGGGATCTGTGATGGATTTCAGATAAGTCATTATCAGTTTTTCAAATGCTTTCATGACCAGTGATGTCAGGGCAACAGGCCTGTAATCATTTAAACATGTAGGTTTTGTTTTTTTTTTGAATTGGTACAATAGTTGCGCTTTTAAAACAGGCAGGAACAATTGAGAGTTCTAGAGATGCTTTGAATATGTCTGTAAATACAGGCGCTAATTGGTCGGCACAGAGATTCAAGCATTTCGCAGACACAGCGTCTGGTCCCATTGCTTTCCTGGTGTTTTGTTTTTTAAAGAGTCCATTTACATCTGATTGGCATATTGTTAGAGCATGCACATCTGGGGACAGGTCAATAGATTGTGTCTGGCCTCCTGTGTTGTGTAGTTGCTGAGGCACCGCAGGGGGTGGAGACGTTGGCTGGCAGGAAGAGTGTTCAGTTTGCCTGTGGCAGAGATGCAAATTGACTTGTTGTGTTTGGCTTTTGTTGGTAGTGTCAAACCTGCAATAAAATGTATTCAGTTCATCTGCAAGCTGCAGGTTATGTAGTGAGGGGGAGGAGATTTCTTCCTGTAGCTGGTAATTTCATGTAGAGATTTCCATATTGTGGATGAGTCGGCGTTAGAAAAATTTTCCTCAAGTTTTTGAGAATAATCTTTTTTTGCGGCGGTAATGGCTCTCTGCAGTTTGTATTTTGCAGCTTTGTAGAGGACTTTATCGCCTGTACGATATGCCCTTTCTTTATCGAGGCGCAGCTTCCTAAGATGTGATGTGAACCAGGGTTTATCGTTATTGTACCTGGTGCACTTTTTTGTGGGGATGCAGGACTCTTCACAAAAGGTGCATAAGAATGCATTCTTCTGTGAACTAAAACCCTGGCTTTTAATTTAGCTGTAGGGATAACAGTTGTGCCTGGATGAGTGAATCTGTGAATGCAATTGTGTGAACATTTGCATGTGAGTGTGCGAAGGGTTAATAGATTTTTGCTGTTTTCTAGCCACACCCCCTTCAGCACCTCCCTTTCCCTAATAATTTATTTAATGTCCTAACTAGAGGCGATGTGCCTGGATATATGTATGTTTATTCTTATCATTGACCCCTGTGGCTAGGGTCCAATTCGGTGCACTCCCCCTTCCCCTGTATGTTTGTCAGCATGCAGACAGCTTATGCTGGTGTATGCGCATTGTGCACATGGACACATAACATTAGCTCCCTTGTGCGATTGGTAAGATGCACTGTCTTTCCCAGGAGAGGAAGTTAGGATGTGTGCTCCTAATCCATTGATAGGTTTGATGCAATGAATGTGTTTGCATGTCTGCACTATGCATGTTACAGGGCCAGAGTTAGGACACCTATGTTTACCTGGGTACTTCTGCGCAGTATAGGTGATTAAGCATAAGAATGCATTCTTCTGTGAACTAAAACCCTGGCTTTTAATTTAGCTGTAGGGATAACAGTTGTGCCTGGATGAGTGAATCTGTGAATGCAATTGTGTGAACATTTGCATGTGAGTGTGCGAAGGGTTAATAGATTTTTGCTCTTCACAAAAGGTAATATATGATGTCACAGCATCAGTGTATTCATTTAGGTCACTGGAGGATTCTTTAAATAAATTCCAGTCAGTTAAATCAAAGCAGCTCTGCAGTTTTTCTACAGCTTCACTAGTCCATTTCTTAACTGTGGTCACTACAGGTTTGGCAGTTTTTAGTCTTTGGATGTATGTTGGGATAAGCTGTATAACAGCATGATCAGAGTTCCCCAAAGCTGCCCTGCTGACAGAGTGATACGAGTCCTTAGTCGTAGTGTAACAGTGATCAAGTGTCTTACCTTCTCTAGTTGCGCTTGTGACGTGTTGCCTGTATTTGGGGAGTTCTTTGGAAAGATTAGCACTGTTGAAATCCCCTAGTATGATAAAAAAAGAATCTGGGTACTCACTTTCCACCTCGGTGATTTGATCTGCGAGATCTTGGAGAGCAGGCTGCATACATGTTTGTAGAGGGATGTACACAGCAGCCAAAATAAATGAAGAAAACTCACGGGGTGAACAGTAGGGTTTGCAGTTTATGAAGAGTGTTTCCAGCCCAGCCGAGCATGTCCTCTTAATAACTGTAACATCCATGCACCATCTATCATTAATATAGAAGCAGAGTCCTCCACCTTTGGTTTTGCCAGAAGTAAGTGGGTCCCGGTCAGATCTGTAGAGTGTAAATCCATTAATCGGCAGAGCGTTGTCAGGAATAAGCTCAGATAGCCAAGTTTCTGTGAAGCAAATAGCCGCAGAGAGATAAAAGTCCTTCTTTGTTCTGATCAGTAGTTGAAGCTCATCTAGTTTGTTGCATATGGACCTGACATTAGAGAGTATGATTCCAGGTAGTGGAGAGCGCAGTCCTCTGCGTCGAAAGCGAGTCTGGATCCCGGAGCGTTTCCCTCTTCTTCTAAGCCTCACTGCCTGGTTCAGCACTGTAGCTCCACTGGTCAGAATCCCCAGAAGATCAAGAGTAGATGAAATATCCAGGGGTAGATTATATTTAGCTAAGTTCCGAATGCTCAGTAGTTGTTCACTGGTGAAGGTTATCCGGGTTGGGTTGCACAAGGCAATGTTGAAAAACAAAAATACATAAAACAAACATAGAAAGACAGAGCAAGCTGCAGAGGCTGCCATCTCCAGGCGCCTCCTCTTCAGTGTTTTAACCTCCCCCTGAGGTGGTGCCTAACCATAACCCCCCCTGGTGGTGCCTAACCTTAACCCCCCCTGGTGGTCTCTATTCTCTAATGGTGCCAAGTGTATAAAAGTGTATATATCATAAATATAAAAACAACTACTGTATATCGTTTGTTAAAGGGTGCCATGTAAATATGAAACAACTATATCACTATTATCTTTAACTTTAATTTCCATACCAAGTTTATCGAATACAATAACCCATTGTAAACAAATAATTGTTTCTAAAACTGTTCCCTGTGCTTTCTCAGAAAATAAAAATGTTTACATTTCAACTTTTTTCACCACAACGAGCAGCTTCAGAGATTTTCACCTATGTTACAAATTATCGTTTTTTAACAAACTTACTTGAATATATATATATATATATATATATATATATATATATATATATATATATATATATATATATATATATATATATATATATATATATATATATATATATATATATATATACATATATATATATATATATATATATATATATATATATATATATATATATATATATATATATATATATATATATATATATATAGGTGTGTGTGTTTACTCTTACAATTTGCCTCCTCAACTATTATTTTTTTTTTATTCTATGTTACATGAAACCAAAAATAATCATAGACTAATTTATATTGCACAAACAAATCAGGGGATTAAAGTTAGGGGCCCTCTAGGGGGGTTAAGGTTAAGCACCACTGGGGAGGGTTGGGATTAGGCACCACCAGGGGGGGTTAAGGTTAGGCACCACCAGGGGGGGTTATGGTTATGCACCACCTCAGGGGGAGGTTAAAATTAGGCACCACCAGGGGAGTTAAGGTTAGGCACCATCAGGCGAGGGTTAAGGTTAGGCACCATCAGGGGAGGATGCTGTGTGAGAGCAGGGAGAGGTGAGGTTATAGTAAAATATCAATAAGTATTAAATCTATTTTACTATATGAATAAAGTAGTACAATATTGATAAATTAAATTATATTTTATCACTTTTACGGATGCCCATTTTACTAAACGTAAATATAGAGGATTTAGTGGGGAATAGTAGAATATCAGTATTATTAACAATATTTTATGGCATATCCTGTTGCCTTTTTTACTAAATGATAACTTCGGGCACCCTTTTTTACTGGAACCTTTATTATATCATTGCAATCAGGAATGGTAATGGAAGTATACTGTCTAAAGGCAGTTACTTTAAAATATATGGTGCCAACATTCCAACTTAGCTTTAAAGCCCACAAGCAGGTTATCATCACCAAATTATTAATGTATATCAGGGCAGTGGTGTACCTAGGGCATTTGAAAACCGGTGCTGGGTATTATAAGACACCCCCCCAAAAAAAGATACTAAGTGTGCCATGGTAGGTAATGCCAGGTATAGGTGCACCCAGTATAGGTAATATAGTTGCCCCAGTATAGGTTGCATAGTTGCCACAGTATATGTAATAAAGTTGTCCCCAGTATAGGTAGCTAGTATAGTTGCCCCAAGTATAGGTAGTATAGTTCCCCCCAGTATAGGTAGCTATTATAGTTGAGCCCAGTATAGGTAGTATAGTTGCCCCCCTGTAGGTAGTATAGTTGCCCCAGTATAGTATAGTTGCCCCCAGTGTAGCTAGCTTAGTTGCCCCAGTATAGGTAGTATAGTTGCCCCCAGTGTAGGTAGTATAGTTGCCCCCAGTGTAGGTAGTATAGTTGCCCCCAGTGTAGGTAGTATAGTTGCATCCAGTGTAGAAAGTATTTTGGCCCAGTATAGCTAGTATATTTGCCCCCAATATAGCTAGTATAGTTGCCCCAGTATAGCTAGTATAGTTGTCACCAGTGTAGGTAGTATAGTTGCCCCAGTATAGATATTATAGTTGCCCCCAGTGTAGGTAGTATAGTTGCCCCAGTATAGCTAGTAAAGTTTCCCCATTGTAGGTAGTATAGTTGCTCCAGTGTAGGTAGTATAGTTGCCCCCAGTGTAGCTAGTATAGTTGCCCCAGTGTAGCTAGTACTGTACAGTTTCCCCCATGTAGCTAGTATAATTGCCCCAGTGTAGCTAGTATAGTTGCCCCAGGAGGGGGAAGCAGTGCAAGAAGGCAGGGCAGTGGGGAGAGTGGAGGGAAGGGGGTCCACCATTGTGCCTTCAGAATAGCAGAAGCACAGTGAGCAGCATTGAAGGTGGAGACCTGTAATGATGGTGACGCTGTGCTCCAGTGCTTGGAACACAGAAGTCAGGTGAGTAATTCTCCACCTGCCTGATTCCCACCGCATATATGAAGGGGAAGAGAGCAGAAGAAGGGGACACAGGTGAGGGAGGGTTTTTTTTGGCCCCCTTACTGCCACTGTTTCCACTGCCCCTCCATCTTGCGCTGCTTCCCCTTCTGCTCATTTCCGCTCTGGGGGTCTTGGCGACACCCCCTCCCTTGTCAGTTACCCGGTACATTACTCCCCCTTGCACCCAATGGTAGGAACACCCCTGTATCAGGGCCAATTGCAGATACATGTCAAAAACATTTTTAAAAAGCTCATTTCATTTTTGAAAGAAATCTATTTTAACGTTTTGGTATGAAAACACATGTTGAAGTATTTCAGCTCTGCGATTTGGTCTACAATAATATCAACTGGAGAATTTACATTACAATTTAAGGTTGCTGTACACAGTTGAAAACACATTTTTTTTTTCAAACTCAGCGCACCCATGGTACTGTACCCAAGAGAAAAATTAGCTTCATTGAAGCACTCCCATCGTTGGGTATGGTTTGCATCATCGTTTGATTTTCCTTATTTATTTTCTTTCCTTTTATTATTATTAATTCTTGTAGTTAAAACAAGAATGAGGGAAATGAAGTCAAACTAAATATCTACAAATAGTTAATTTATATACTCTACATACAGATTATAAATTGTGCATTCTGCCCCCAACCCAAATTTTTCTCCCCTTGGCCCCTGCGTAATACCCTTCCTCGCCCGAGTTCTCCCCAAACTTCTCAACGAATCCGCTTGTACCTCAAACCAACTCTAGATTTCAATCTTCGTCCCACCTAACAACCCCACGCCCACCTAACAACCTTTCTACAATGGAATACCCAAGTGATGTCCCAAATTGGAGGTGAGGGTTCTTCTCATAAAGAGGGCCTCGGGCGAAAAAGTGAATCAGCGCACGAACCCTTATGTTCTTCTAGAATCATGCAATTAAATGCGCAGATACCCATGTATCTCTCTCATGCGATACCGTCCCATGGGACGCCACCTCCCTCATGCGATACCGTCCCATGGGACGTCACCCCCCCCCCCCCCCATGAGATATCGTCCAATAGGACGCAGCCACTTCATCCAATCAAACTCCCACTTCAAGCATCCATCCGTCCATCCATCCATTAATTGATCCGACTCATCCCGACAATCTCACTCCCCCCTCCCCCACCCCATTGGAAACATGGAACCCCAGAGTACCTCCTCCATAGTATTATGCTGCCGCGTACTACCCATTACAGTCTGCCTGTTACTCCCAATATTGCCCACAGTTGAAAACACATTTGAAAAAAAAATTAACAGTGTGAGGTTCTCCCTCCCAGGAGCTTTTAACCCTTTTTCCAATATGCAGGTTAGTATTACCCAGGGAATTTGAAGCTGATAAGCATGGGACTCAGCACCCTAAGGAATACCAACCCACATGGTCCATAAAATTATAGGGATCATTTATACAAGCTAAATCCTAAAAATAATTAATATTCTTAATCAAGAACAATACACATTTTATTAGAATCAGAATCATTTTATTTTTACCAAGCACGACTGGGTCATGCCTGGAATTGTGCTTGGCACAAAGCAAGGCTTAAAGTGGATCCGAGGTGAACTTTTACACATTGTATAATTGTGTTCCTTTCCTATTGTTTATAGGGCATTCCTCAAGCCAAATACTTTTCTGTTTTTGTTTTAATACTCTAATTCCCTATAAACTAAAAAAGCCACGCCCACAGGTTTTCAGAGAGCCAAGGCAGTAGCAAGGGCTCATGGGAGCTCAATCTGGGCAGGAGGAGGGGGAGGTGTTACTAGCCATTGATTTCAGAGGCAGAGGGGAGGAGGAGAAGGAATTAGGCTGATGGCTCAAGATACAGATAAGCCTGCCTCTGTGTAATGTTTGCAAACAACATGGATGCTGTCATTACATCACAGGAAGAAATAATCATATTCTATTAAAGCAGTATGGAGACTTATTTGCTGTTTAAACCATCTAAACTGTACATAAGATATATAGACAAGTTACTTGTCATAGTTAGTTTTTCATCTCGGATCCGCTTTAAGTACAGGAAAGGACACACAATAGATATAACAGAGATAATAGGGTGGCACACTACAAACAAATACAATGCAGCAATTACATATTGTAAACATTTTTTTACTAGCTAGTAGATGAAGAATGGCCTCAAGAGAGGGGGTTGGAGAGGTGGTGGTGGTAGGGGATGGGAGTGAGTCAAGAGAGTTCAGTGATTTGACCACTGAGGGGAAGAAGCTGTTTCTGTGCCTTGAGGTCCTGGTGTAGATGGACTGATACCTCTGGCCTGAACAGAGCCGAATGGAAAAGCAGGAGCATGGGGGTGCGGGATCATTTGCAATCTGCAATGCCCTGGAGCACAGTCTGGTGTCGTGGAGGAGGTCCAGAGGGGAAAGTGTTTTTTCTGATGATTTGTTCCGCTGATCTGATGACCCTCTTTTGTTTGTGTCTATCGCTGGTGGAGGAGTCTGCGTACCAGACCAGGATAGAACAACAGAGGACAGATTCAATTGTGGCTGAGTAGAAGCTTGTCAGAAGTTTCTGGTCCATACTGAACTTCAGTTGGCAGAGGAACAATAGTCTCTGCTGTGCTTTCCTCTGGGTGGAGGTGGTGTTGGCCTTCCACCTCAGATCATTGAAGATGGTTGTGTCCAGGAGTTGAGCAAAGGGAACTGTTGCGACTTCCGTGCCATCAATATAGATTGGGGTGGGAGGGGGGTGCACTTTCTTAAGTCAATGATCATCTCAACGTTTTTTGCGGTGTTGAGTAACAGCCCGTTCTCCTTACACCAGTTTCAAATTATTTTGACCTGATGACGGTATGCCTGCTCATCATTATTGGTGATGAGGCCAACAATGGTGGTGTCATCAACAAATTTGATAACTTTGACAGAGCTTTCCGTGGATCTGGAGTTCTTTGTATACAAGGAGAACAGGATCGGTGACAAGACGCAGCCTTGTGGGGCCTCTAAGTTGGTGGTCCTTGGTAGAGAGACGATAGCACCTAGCTTGACAACCTGGGATCTTTTTGTAAGGAAGTCTGTGATCCACAGGCACAGGGTGGGGTGGACTTTGAGTGCAGCAATGTTCTACTGAAGTATGTGAGGGATGATGGTGTTAAACATTGAGCTAAAGTCAAGGAGGAGGATCCTGGCATATGAGTTCGGTCTATCTAGGTCAGGCTTTCTCAACCAGGGTTCCCTGGAACCCTCAGGGTTCCTTAAGGACTCTGCAGGTGTTCCTTGGCATTTTCCCCCATCATGGAGGAAGTATAACAGAGCTCATTATAATAGGGGGTACTGTAAAAAAAAGTACTAAATTGGGGATAATAATGAGCACAGTATAATGAGTGACAGTGTAATAGGGGGTATTGAAATTAACAGCCTCATCTACTTTTAAAGACCATACCTCCTGAAAAATACATGCAGGGGTTCCTCGAGATTAAAAAATTTTTGCAGGTGTTCCTTGAGATCCAAAAGTTATTTGCAGGGTTCCTCCAGGGTAAAAAGGCTGAGAGAGGCTGATCTAGGTGCTCGTTGACTGACTCCAGGCAGATGTTAATGGTGTCATCAGTGGACCTCTTTTCTCTGTACATAAACTGGTGCGGGTCCAGTAGGGGCTCTGTGGAGACTTTTAGGAGGGGCATCACCATGCTTTCAAAAGTTTTCATAATAACAGATGTGAGAGCCACAGGTCTGAAGTTGTTGAGGTCAGTGACTCCCTGCTTTATGGAGACAGGGATTATGGTCAACCTCTTGAAGCATGCAGGGACTTTGCCTTCCTGAAGGGACCTGCAAAGATGGAGGAGAGAATAAGAGCTAGCTGTTGTGCACAGGTTTTCAGGCATGCTGGTGACACTCTGTCTGGGCGTGAGGCTTTTCTAGCATTTATCCTCGACAAGTGCCGCAGAATGTCGCCCTCGTTCACAGCCAGAGAGGGTGAGTTTGGACATGGAACAGATAGGGTGGAAGAGAGAGAAGTTGGCACAGGGAGCCCTACAGGTGCAGCTTGGTTCTTAAATCTGCAGTAGAAGTCACTGATTTTCTCAGCGAGCTTAGTACTGAGAGTTGCAAGTTTACGGGGTGCTTATAGTTGGTGGGGGCCTTAAGCCCTTTCCAGACAGCTTGTGAGTCATTTGAGAAGAGGTTCTGTTTCTGATTTTCTGCGTCTGTCTTTTTGTTAACTCTCAGTTCCCTGTTCAGGTTGTTTTTTGCCCTTTTATATTTCTCCTGGTTACCAGCCTTGTGCGCAGCTTTTTTGCATCTACGAATGTCATAGTTTTTGGTTAACCATGGTTTGTCGTTTGGATAAAGTTTAAAGGTTTTCATTGGTATACACTGGTCCTCAAAAAAACTGATGTATGATGATATGTTGTCCGCCCACTCAACCAGGTTTGGTGCTTTCAGGACCTCCCAGTCTGTACAGTCAAAGCAGACTTGAAGTTGTAGCTTAGCCTCACTTGACCATACTTTGGTGGACTTAAAGGGACTCCGAGCAGTGCAGAAACTATGGAAAGATGCACATCATTTTAAAGCTCCCTTTCTCCTCTTTCCAATGATATATAAACCGCCGCCCTACGCCTTTTAGTTTTCGCTATTTTCGCGATTGAAATTGCCGCGGCCGCGATTTCGATTGCGAAAATATAGAAAACTAAGAGGCGTAGGGCGACGATGTAGGTGTCGTCAGAAAGAGGAGAAAGAGAGCTTTAAAATGATATCCATCAAGCCATAGTTATATTGTATTACACAGGGCGACTTTTTGTCAAAGTCAGCAGCTGCATTCAGCAGAATGGAGCTGCTGACACTGGGGAAAGTGTCGTCCTGTGTAATACAATATAACTATGGCTTGATGGATATCATTTTAAAGCTCTCTTTCTCCTCTTTCTGGCGACACCTAAATCGTTGCCCTACACCTTTTAGTTTTCTCTATTTTCGCGATCGAAATCGCGGCCGCGGCAATTTCAATCGCGAAAATAGCGAAAACTAAAAGGCGTAGGGCGACGGTTTATATATCATTGGAAAGAGGAGAAAGAGAGCTTTAAAATGATGTGCATCTTTCCATAGTTTCTGCACTGCTCAGAGTCCCTTTAAGGAGCGGTTTTCCAGTTTCCAGGCACCTCTTGTAGGTGGGTGACAGGTGGATGAGGTAATGATTAGATGAGCCTAGCGCTGCTCATGGGTTGGCCTTGTATGCATCTTTCAGGAGTGTGTACCAGTAGTCGAGGGTGTGAGCATTCCTTGTGGGGCAGGTGACATGCTAATGGAAGTGTGATAACTCTTGGTGGAGATTGACCCTGTCTAAGTCCCCCATTATAATGAACAGTGATTCAGGGAGGGAGGTCTCCCACTGCATTACAGTTTTGCTGAGAGCGCGTAGGGCAGTTTTGGCCTTGGCATCTAAAGGAATATACACGCCAACAAGAATGTAGGAGGAGAACTCCCTTGGAGAGTATTATGGCCTGCAGTTTAGAAGAAGAAGCTCAAGTTCCAGGGAGCATATATTGGCAAGCATGGAGGTATTGGAGCACTAGGTGCAGTTCAGCTGATGTAAAAACTGATGCCACCACTTTTCCTTTTCCCAGAGAGGGCACTGTTGCAGGCTTCTTGGATGAGCCTGGATCCTGGGAGATGAAGGGCGCTATCAGGAATGTCATTGTGAAGTGTAATGGTTATTAGTGTTTTTTTTTTATTTTTACTCTAATCCTGTGTGGGAATTACTTATGTACTCCTCTACCCATTTTATCTCAAGGTGGACATTTGTGATCCCTTTGATAATAGGTGCTTCTAGATTACATCATAGGCCAAAATGCTGGGGCCTACAAGCCTGCATAGGAAACAAGAAGTTAAAAGTACATGAGTGGAGGTGGGCCATGCTGTCCATTTTTTCTATTTTTTTTTTTTCATCTAAATGGGTACTGTCATCTGCCAGGCAGCCACTATACTTGACTGATCGCTACCAGCCACCATTGGAATAGCTAATTAATTAAGGTAATCATGTCAAGTTAGTAGTTTAAGCTGTAATTCTGATTTGCCCCATGCAAAGTAGTGGTATAGCCCCTGCTAAAGCTACCTGTGCTTTTCATTTATTTCAGATAAAATATTAACTGATTAATGACAAAGACTATTAATGCGCCCCCTAAGGTGAAGGGTCGTGACCAAATGTGGGCGTGGTTATGGGTGCTCCACATTTGGTCACACCCCTTCAAATGTACATGGAGGTTAGCAGGCTCACGCTCACCCACCCTCCCTCAGTATGTACCTTCCAGCATGTTCCAAGACAAATTCAGCAATCATGAGCCCCCCCCATCAAGACAAATTCCGCAATCATGAGTAAACATGAGGCCCCCAACATGACCAACTCAGCAATCATGAGGCCCCCAACAAGACAAATTTAGCAATCCTGAGGCCCCCAACAAGACAAATTCAGCAATCATGAGGCCCCTAACAAGACAAATTCAGCAATCATGAGGCCCCTAACAAGACAAATTCAGCGATCTTGAGGCCCCCAACAAATCATGAGGCCCCCAACAAGACAAATTCAGTAACCATGAGGCCCCCAACAAGACAGATTCAGCAGTCATGAGGCACATAAATAGACAGCATTTCACATAAATAGGCAGAATGCCCCCTTAATATGGTAGACACCTCTCACCTGGCAGCAGTTCCCCAAAATACACTCAATCTGACAGCAGTGCTTCCCCAAAAATAGGTAGCCCCAGGTCTATAGGTGTCCCCAGAATAGGTGGCCAGCAGTATAGATGTCCCCAGAACAGGTAGCCAGGGGTAGAGATGTCCACAGAACAGGTAGCCAGGGGTATATGTGCCCAGTATATGTAGGCAGGGGTATGTGTCCCCAGTATATGTAGCCAGAGGTATATGTGCCCAGTATATGTAGCCAGGGGTATATATGCCCAGTATATGTAGCCAGGGGTATATATGCCCAGTATATGTAGCCAGGGGTATATGTACCCAGTATATGTAGTTAGGGGTATATGTGCCCAGTATATGTAGGCAGGGGTATATGTGCCCAGAGTAGGTAGCCAGGGGAATATGTGCCCAGAGTAGGTAGCCAGGGGTATATGTGCCCAGAGTAGGTAGCCAGGGGTATATGCCCAGTATATGTAGGCAGGGGTATATGTGCCAAGAGTAGGTAGCCAGGGGTATATGTGCCCAGAGTAGGTAGCCAGGGGTATATGTGCCCAGAGTAGGTAGCCAGGGGTATATGTGCCCAGAGTAGGTAGCCAGGGGTATATGCCCAGTATATGTAGGCAGGGGTATATGTGCCCAGAGTAGGTAGCCAGGGGTATATGTGCCCAGAGTAGGTAGCCAGGGGTATATATGCCCAGAGTAGGTAGCCAGGGGTATATGTGCCCAGAGTAGGTAGCCAGGGGTATATGTGCCCAGAGTAGGTAGCCAGGGGTATATATGCCCAGAGTAGGTAGCCAGGGGTATATGTGCCCAGAGTAGGTAGCCAGGGGTATATGTGCCCAGAGTAGGTAGCCAGGGGTATATGTGCCCAGAGTAGGTAGCCAGGGGTATATGTGCCCAGAGTAGGTAGCCAGGGGTATATGTGCCCAGAGTAGGTAGCCAGGGGTATATGTGCCCAGAGTAGGTAGCCAGGGGTATATGTGCCCAGAGTAGGTAGCCAGGGGTATATGTGCCCAGAGTAGGTAGCCAGGGGTATATGTGCCCAGAGTAGGTAGCCAGGGGTATATGTGCCCAGAGTAGGTAGCCAGGGGTATATGTGCCCAGAGTAGGTAGCCAGGGATATATGTCCAGTATATGTAGGCAGGGGTATATGTGCCCAGAGTAGGTAGCCAGGTCAGGTGTCCCCCTCCCCAGCAGGAGGGGAGCAGCGCAGAGAAGAGCTGCTCTCCCTTCCTCGCTGTCCCCTCCAATGTCCGGGTGGCTGGCAGCGGCGGGCGGAACTTACCTCCGTCTCGTCGCAGCGCCGGATGGATCTGCCACTACTCTGGTCTGGTCCAGACCAGAGCAGCGGCTGCGCACCCGAACTTCCGCCCGGCGCTGGAGCGAGACGGAGGTGAGTTCCGCCCGCCGCTGCCAGCCAAGAGCCACCCGGACATTGGAGGGGACAGCGAGGAAGGGAGAGAGCACCTAAGGTGAGGGAAGGAGGGGGGGATATGGCCCCCCTTCCCCACCGTCCGCACAGCTCTCCCACTTCTCTGCGCTGCTCCTCTCCCCTCAAAAAAAAAAATAAAAATAAAAAAAACCCCGCAGCTCAGCCAGGCGGAGGGCGCCCTTGGGGACCAGGCGCCCCGGGGCACTTGTCCTACCCCGACCCCCCCTAGCTCCGCGCCTGCTTGACACTGGACTTCAGACATTTTGGCATTTCCCTCTCCCCAGTCTTCCTCCAGACTCTGGCACCTTGATTTCCAAATGACGTGCAAATGCTGCTTTCATCCGAAAAAAGTACTTTGGACCACTGAGCAACAGTCCAGTGCTGCTTCTCTGTAGCCAAGGTCAGGCACTTCTGCTGCTGTTTCTGTTTCAAAAGTGACTTGACCTGGGGAATGTGGCACCTGTAGCCCATTTCCTGCACACACCTGTACACGGTGGCTCTGGATGTTTCTACTCCAGACTCAGTCCACTGCTTCCGCAGGTCCCCCAAGGTCTGGAAATGGTCCTTCTCCACAATCTTCCTCCGGGGTTCGGTCACTTCATCTCGTTGTGCAGCGTTTTCTGCCACACTTTTTCCTTCCCACAGACTTCCCACTGAGGTGCCTTGATACAGCACTCTGGGAACAGCCTATTCATTCAGAAATTTCTTTCTGTGTCTTACCCTCTTGCTTGAGTGTGTCAATGATGGCCTTCTGGACAGCAGTCAGGTCGGCAGTCTTACCTATGATTGCGGTTTTGAGTAATAAACCAGGCTGAGAGTTTTAAAAGCATCGGGAATCTTTTGCAGGTGTTTAGAGATAATTAGTTGATTCAGATGATTAGGTTAATAGCTCGTTTAGAGAACCTTTTTCGTGATATGCTAATTTTTTGAGATAGGAATTTTGGGTTTTCATGAGCTGTATGCCAAAATCATCAATATTAAAACAATAAAAGGCTTTGAACTACTTCAGTTGTGTGTAATGAATCTAAAATATATCAAAGTCTACAGTTTATCAGTGCATAACAGAAAATAATGAACTTTATCAAAATATGCTAATTTTTTGAGAAGATCCTGTATATGTTCTTTAGAAAACAGGACTGTCTTTGACCCAAGCTCGGTCGAAAAGCTCATAGAAGCTCTTTTCCATTGATAACGCCTGAAGTTTCTTAATTTTTCCTGTACTGGAAAACAACATGAGACTTTTCTTCGCTAATAATGTTCTATTTCTTAGCTGTACTACACATACAACTCATTATCTCATAAGTTTATTTTTGCTTCAGGTTTGCTTTAAGGCACATGTGTATGAATACTTATAAGAAATACATTTCTCCCAGAGTAAATTGCCTTATAAATATATTTTCTCCCATGTTGCTATTACTTACAATTGGCAGTAAAAATCTGACAGATTTGACAGATTTTGGACTATTCCATCTCCTCATAAGAGAGTCTCAGTATTTCCTTTAGTTTTTAGAAGAACACTTGATGCAAAGGATTTATACAGTGATGCCATCCAAACTCACTACACACATTTACACTGTTTTGGCAAATGGACTGAGTAACTGCAATTCAGTTAGTGCTTTTGAAAATGAAGAAAACTTAAGAACCCACCAAGAGGAGATGGACTAGGCCAAAACCTATCAGTTTTGCTAGATTTTTACTACCTACTATAAGTGACAGCGATGTGAAGAAAAAAAAAAGTTTATTTTACTCTGTAACAAATGTACATTTTATTCATATTCATACACATATATTTAAAATTTGTCATTATAGTGGTCCCTCAACCACTATTTTTTAAAACTTCCTGTTAGTCACTCTTAACGGACCACAGAACATTTTAAATCTATAATGGCAGAAAATTGAGAAATAATGATTTTTTTTCCATTTTTTTCATATTATTGATTGATTGATTTTAAGATGCATTTATAATAAAATAATTCTTAGCATAATGTACCACCCAAAGAAAGCCTAATTGGTGGCAAAATATTTTGATTGGCAAGGGCCAATCAAGTGAGACTGCTAGTCCCAGCATTCATTGGCTGGCTGCATTAATAACAGAGTGGTCAATTGGCCACTATCACTTTAATTTAAAACTTTTCCTCCAGGACTAGTGGTGCCAAAGGAGTGAATAAGACAGGTGCATGGCTGAATTTAAAGGGGTGTTTGCATGCATGCATGGCTTCTGGGGATGCTGTGCCAGGGAGTAGAGTGATTCAGCTATTTGATCTGGCTCCCAGAGCCAGAATCACTGCAGGAACACTGACAAGGTAGATTTGTGACACCTAGACACTAGAGATGGCCTGAACCTCTGATCTTTGGTTTGCAAACCAGGTTCACGAACTTCCGCAAATGGTCGGTTCTCGCAAACTTTGCGAACCGCAATAGACTTCGATGGGGAAGCAAACTTTGAAAACTAGAAACACTTATGCTGGCCACAAAAGTGATGGAAAAGATGTTTCAAGGGGTCTAACATCTGAGTTTTTGCATGAATAAGTGGGTTAGATGCCAAAAGTCCCGGGGAAAAATCTGGATTTGACGCAAAGCAGCGTTTTAAGGGTAGAAATCACTTTGCATGCTAAATTGGAGGCCTAAAGTGCTTTAAAACATCTTGCATATGTATACATCAATCAGGGAGTGTAATCAGAGTACTGCTTCACACTGACACACCAAACTCACTGTGTAATGCATCGTAAACAGCCGTTTGCGTAGTGACGGCTGTGCTGGACTGGTGCGCACCATGGCCAGAGTGCTCTTCCTCAGTGATATCAGGTAATGTCTGACTGCCTAATCAACTTTTGATGGTTCTTTCTATACCATTGTTAAAGCTTACATCTATTTTTTTAAAATTAGAATTTCTGCTGGCTGTTCAGTATCTGTAATGAGAATCTGCTATGGAGGGCAAGTCTGCCATTGTGAGTGACCACGGGTAATGGCCGAGGAATCAGGGTTCCATTCCAGTCCGGAGCGGGAGCCTGAGAACCGGCTACCAACACCATACATCCAAGTAAGGACCCATTTGCTGTATGGGTCCTTAGTAATAGTAATGTACCTGCCCTGACCGTGCTTTGCAGACCAGGCATCTGTGGTCAGATGGACCCTTGACTCAACGCCATGTGCTGGGGATGACTCCACTTGCCTTTAACAAGAATCTGTTAGGGAGGGCAAGTCTGCCATCCATTCAAGTGAAAGGTATGCACTGACTGCCAGGTATAATACAATGTGCAGTCAAAGATGCAGTGAAAGGTATTCAGTGACTACAAACAGCTGTTTGTGTAGTGACGGCCGAGCTGGACTAGTGCGCACCATGACGAGAGTGCAGGTGATGGAGGCTTTCCAGCCCATATGGTCGCCAGGCTAAGGTAGCCGAATGACAAAACAGTGACTTTCCAGCTTATCAAATGTGGTCTGTCCACAATAAAGCAACATCCTTATTATCATGGGTGTGCCCCCCCCCCCGACACACTCATATAGCCGTCGGTCATTGCTTCATTGTTATACGCAAACTCCTTCACCGCGACAAGGTAATGATCACGAAAGGGAATTGGCACATGTACATGCCTTTTGTTTTTTTTGTTGTAGCTGCAGTGCAGCCAGAAAAATTAGGCAGGCATGTATACGCACCAGAAAAATTAGTATAGCAGCCGCTGCTAGCAGTGGCCTTAAAAATTCAGGAATCCACCTGGAGTCCTGGACCCTGTGGGTGGTGGCGAAGAAGGCAGTCAAGCAGCCTGCGGGCAGAGATGCTGTGTGGGGAGCGACTTATGCTGGGGATACACAGTACATTTCTGTACCGTGTATCAACCAGCTGATCCGGCCAGCTGATAATATTCAGCTGGCCCGATCAAGCCGCTCAACCCCTGCCCGCTCGATCCCCACCGGCGGACAATGGCAGGGAATCGAGCACTGATGAGGAAGCGCTGGTGGGGACGAGCGGGGATCAATCCGCACGCACGCGTGGATGAGCGGGGACGTGGCTGGGGTCGATTCGGCAGCTAATCGGCCGCCGGATCGACCCGTGTATTCCCAGCATTAGTCTTGGGGCAGGCAGTCACACGGCGTGCAAGCAGACATGCTGTGTGTGGGGACTGACTTAGTCTCCGGGCAGGCCTGAGCGTGCTTTGCAGACCAGGCATCCGTGGTCAGGTGGACCCTTGACACAACGCTGTGTGCCAGAGATGTCACCACTTGCCTTTCAACATCATGATACAGTTTAGGTATCGCCTTTTTTGAGAAAAAAATTGCAGCCTGGTATCTTCCACTGCGGTGTGTGGCTTTGCTTTTGTATGCTGCTTTTTCTCAGGTGGTCATCCCATTGCAGTTTGTGCTTTGTAATCATGTACCTGCATAAGGTAGTTGTCCCTACGAGGGTCTTGGTCTTTCCACGGCTCAATTTTCAGTGGCAGAGAGTACAGATGGCATTGCTCTCATCTGAGGCAGACACACAAAAACATTTCCACACCGTTGAGCCCTGGGGTAATGGCACTTTGGTGGTGGTGCCCAACTGAGTGTTAAGTGGGGTGCCAGAATCAGAGCAGGAGGAGGAAGATATGTAACGCTTCCATGTGAAAGCTGAGAAAGATGATGGTGTTCTGTGTTAAATAGTCAACTACATCCTGACAATATTGGGGGTTGATGACACGTACCTTCTTCTGAACACTGTACTTTGGTCGAGGGCCGCACGAAATCATGACAGCGCGACCTTGAACAGACCTGCCAGGTGGCCTGCCTCTGCCTTTTGTTTTGTCCATATTGGGGGGATGAAGTGAAAGGTATGCACTGACTTGACTAATACAATGTGCAGTCACACAGGTGCAGTTAACAGGTATGCACGGAGTGGTATATCACACTGCGTGCACTCACGCAGGTAGGTGGGTGCACTGTGAACAACAGGTAGGTATATGCAGTGATGGGTATTACAATGTGCACCTGTCACACACAGACAGGTACCTGACAGGCACAGTGACACTGTGTGCGCTCACGTTGGTAGGTGGGTGCACTGTGAACAACAGGTAGGTATATGCAGTGATGGGTATTATAATGTGCACCTGTCACACACAGGTAGGTACCGGACAGGCACAGTGATACTGCATGCGCTCACGTAGGTAGGTGGGCGCACTGCAGTGATGGGTATTACAATGTGCACCTGTCACACACACAGGTAGTCACTGAATGTGCTGGGCCTGGCAGTGGCACACACAGTAGGAATTACCAAGGCTGTCTATGCAACACAAGTGTCTGTGGGACACACACACACAAAAAAAATAGTTCACAAGAACAAGATTAGCTCTCAAAAGAGCTGTTGAGAGATGCTTTTTTAGTAATAAGAATCAGCAAGGAGCAGGCTAAGAAGCCTACAAGAGCCTAACTAAGCTTTCCCTCTAGGTCTCTGCACAGCAGGTCTCCCTTCTTTAATTACTGCAGGCACATGAGTGAGTGAAAAGCCTGATGCTGCCTGCCTTTTATAAGGGGGGGGGGTGGGTCTCCAGGAGGGAGTGTAACCTGATTGGCTACAATGTGCCTGCTGACTGTGATGTAGAGGGTCAAAGTTGACCCCAATGATGCACTATGGGACAAATCGAACTTCCGAATCACCAAAGTTCGTCGGGAACCGTTCACCGGCAAACCATTTGGGCCATCTCTACAACACTAATATATGCAGATACTCATGTTGATTGATTTATGTTGGTTGTTTTTCATAACCTTATCTACAATTTACATGCCCTTTTATACAGCACAACATGGCAGGGTCTAATCCTAGTCTGTTTTGCCTTTGCTATACATGTACCTGTATTATTATTATTATTATTATTATTATTATTTAGTATTTACATAGAAACATCATCTTCTGTAATGCTGTACAAGGCCTATTATCTTTTCACTTAACTGTCCCTTAGAGTGGCTCGCAATCTAACCCCTGCCATACACCACATGATATATACATAGACATGTAGTCTTTGTATGTATCATGTAGTGTATGTATCATAGCCTAGGGCCAATTTAAGAGGAAGACAATTAACTTATCTCTATGTTTTTGGGTTGTGAGACAAAACCAGATTGCCCGGGGGAAACCCACACAGACACAGGGAGAACATACAAACTCTGTACAGATAGTGCCTTGGCTGGGATTTGAACTGGGGACCCAGCTCATCACTACGTCACTGTGTGTATAACTAAATGTCACCATGCCATGCATTAAAGCACAACTGAAGTGAGAGGGATATGGAGGCTGACATATTTTTTTCCTTTTTAACAATGCTAATTGCCTGACTGTCCTGCAGATCCTCTGCTTCTAATGTTTTTAGTCATAGAAAAGTATGCAGATCAGATTAGATGTTTCTGACTGAAGTCAGCTGTGCATTTATTTCAGGTACGTGATTCAGACACTAAGCCAAAATATCAGCAGGATGCCACTCAACAGGTATTGTTTAAAAGGAAATAAGTATGGCATCCTCCATAATTCTCTCACATCAGGTGTTCTTTAAAGAATCAGGTAATGGAAAAAAAACCCTCTGGGGGATGCTTACCTTGGGAGGGGGAAGCCTCTGGATCCTAACGAGGTTTCCCCCATCCTCCTCCGTCCCTCCGTTCAAGTGCCAGGGTCCCCCAAAGTCTGTCGAGGTAAATATTTACCTACCGTGATCCTGTGCAGATGCACTACCTGCTATTCATTAAGGTAAGGGAGAAATAGCCGAACCTGATCAATCTGCTCTACTGTGCAGGCGCAAGTCCTTTTGCGCCTGCACAGTACAGCGGATACGATGGCCTGGCTATTACTGCCTAGCCCGAATGTAGAGCTGCTACTGCACTTGCACTGGATCTAGGCAAGGTAAATAAATCCTCGCTTGTCAGAGGAGGATTCGGGGGAGCCAGCGCTGGATTCATGTTATCTACAAAGGTTGGGAAAGCATCATGGGACTCTGATGCTTCCCCCTCCTAAGTTAAGTATCCCCAGTGTTTTTTTTTTTTTTTTTAATTACAGAGTCTCTTTAAATATGTGTTATTTTGTGTTTTGTTCTTTTGTTATTTTTGTTGTTAGATGTTCCTGTTGCATGGTGTGGTGTGTGTGAATTATGTATTAAAGTACTGTTATTCTATATAGTGTACATGTTAAATAAAAAACAGTTACATTGATTATATACTTTAATACTTAACAAAATACCACCTCTTCAGGCTTATGAGCTGTTCCAAAATGAAACTCTCGATTCAGTTATCCCAGTGGAAACAGTGTTGACTTTATTATGCAGAAAACATCCACATTTTAAATGTAACATACTATATTTAACGTGGTGTTCTATGTAAAAAAAACAAAACGATTTCTATATCTGAGCCTGACAAAGGGGAAATAAATGATTGTGTGGTAAATTAGCCATTTCTAATATAATTCTACAGATCTTTTGACCTTTTTAAGCATTAATTTTGACAAACAATATGAATGAGATAGTTGACCTTTTGCTAATAAGGATCTTTATGTGTTTGTACTTTCAATTTACCACACGCACTTTGATTAAGAGCAAGGTGTGAGCTGGCGAGTGAAGTTTGATTGTCAGCATTTCCCGTGGATGATATTTTATTCCGATCTTTTGAGGATTGAACTTTTATGAGTACATTTGGCTTGTAGAACTTGTCAGCCATGTACCCCTGCTGACTTTATGACATCCTTTATTCACCTTGCCTTAACTCACCAATGTACAAAGGAGATGAAGGAACTGATTTGAATATCAAAAGGCACAGTAATTTCAAGGGTAGCAATTAGGAAGTAATCAAATATCCTTTGATACCACTGACCACAGATTACATCTGTTGGAACTTGCAAGACCATAGCTAGCTCTTCTGGTTCATGTTACAACGTAGTGTTTGTTCTGTATTCTTTTATAGAATAAAATAAAAACTAACAGCTCTTAGAACATATTTCTGACAGATGACTTTTAAATAATGTAGAAGGTTATAGTGAATAAAAAATATGCCTATTAACAGTAAAAGAAGGTTTATAAATATATATTATGTAATTAGGGTAAATGATTTTGGAATGGTTTCCACTAGGGTTATTAGCAGTAATTCACTGCACCCAAATTTGGACAAGGAATCACAGCCTATTGAAATCAATAGACTGCTTCCAAATTCATGCTCGGGGAAAAAAATGTTGGCAGCATTTTGTCCACGCATGTGAATCCCCATGGCCATGTGTAGCTTGGGGATTTGGATGTGTACTTGCATCAACAAAAATGCCAACATCCCTCTTGACATGCTCATGCTGAAACTCACACAATCTCGATTCCAAATAAGTCTCTGACCCCTTACATTCTCTTTTCATTATGGCCTATTTGCATGACTCTCGGTCAGCAGATTCACATTACCATAATGCCATGACCTCTACCTCTGATGTAGTGTCTCGGTACCAAACATCACTCTTGCCAAGTCAACCAACAACCCAAGACACACAAAAAATCACTTATCTACCTTTCTGCCAAGAACAAGTATAGTACAGCTATGACACTGGTACACAGAGTGGCAACGTCAATGGTAATATAAAGGAAGAGTTTAAGGCATACAAATGTGCTTTGCATCAGATCAGGTATTCTGTCTTTATCCAAGTAAATCCTATTTTCCTTCCTTATATCGCTACAGTCCCATAATGGCGACACATCTTTTCAGTATCTTCAACTACCTGCTCCATTCCCCCACATACTGTTTGTCAGCAGATGCATTTACCAAACACTTTATAGAAAATTTTTATCTACAGTATATCAATGGTTTACGAGTACTACTTAGTTGATTTAGCTTTCATTAAATCACTTCTACACTGATAACACCCAAATCTACTTCTTAAAATCAATTCTTAAATTGATTTTCTCAAAAATGATAAGGTCTTTTTGAAAAAAAAATTCCTCTTGTACCCACTTTCCTCCTCAACATACTCAGCAAATTTGGTGTTTCTAGCACATAAAAGGGCTTTGCTATTAACGGCTAAGTTGGCGGCTAGGGAAAAATTTCCCGCACATAGAACGAGAATTTTAAAATAGGTTTTCTCAAAAACTATAAGGTTTTTTGAATTGTTTTCCTCTTGTACCCGCTGTCCTCCTTCACATACTCTGAAAATGTGGTGTTTCTAGCACATAAGGGGGCTTTGCTATTACCCGCTTAAGTTGGCGGCCAGTGATTTCAATGTAAAAAGTGTGAACACAAATTAAGTAAAAAAAATTGCATGAAACGCGAACGGGGATTAGCCCATGTTCGCAGCAAATTGTCCTCCTGGTGAACTGTTCTGAACATCTCTACTTACAATTGCTGGTGTGCGAGTCATTTTTTTTAAAGAGTTAGTTAGCCAGTATCTATAGTGCATGCTAAAGAAGTGTGCATACCTTTTACTTAAAACACTTGCAAAGAAGCCATATTTGTTCACTCTACTGTGTACTGACATGAATCCTAATATTTAACAAACCAACTAGAATCTAAGCTATAGCTCTCCAGTTTTATTGCAGTTTCTCTGTGAATTTTGTGAATTGCATAGTCTCTGAGATTGGCTGTTTTTATTTTTTTCTGCTTGTGGTTAATCTTTCTCATAGTAGAATAAGGAACTTCAAATTGTTTTCAATGGGCCTTATAACTCTCTCTATACTGAAGGGCATTGCTTCCATAATATTATGACTTGTGTTGATGTATTCGGCTCTTTGAATTTGGAAACCTTGTTCCGAATTCTTTCTATCAGAACTTGCATGCAGACAGTGACAGGGGCTGTTAACTCAACCTTGTCACCACCTCTGGCCGCTGCGCTCCACGTCGCATTTCACGTCATGCCAATACTTACTGCTTTCAGTTTTGAAGGAGGGAATATCAGAGAGCTGGAACAATATGTGGAATGCAAAGGCCAGAACTGGAAGCAAGTGTAAGTTAATACCACCTGTTGCTGTCCACATGCAGGTTCTGTTTGGAAGAGTATGAAACAAGGTTCCAAATTTGACGAATTCAAGCATGTAAACAATAGTGTTGACACACAAGTGAATGCTGCAGCCAGCAAACAGCCCAGACTTCTGCTATTCTAGAGGTGGTTAGGCTTACTGATGAGGATTTCAAGTGTATCAAATGCACCTTTACTTACCCTCTTAGGGCCTCTGGAAGCTGCAACGGTGTTCCTATGTTTAACACACTGCTTCTACATTTTCATTTTGTCTTATGTATTGTTGTCTATCTACAATTGTATTGAGTTAATTTTAAGACACACCAAAAATCATAAACAAATTGTGTTATGTGTACAGGTGAAACTTAAAAAATTAGAATATCTCGCAAAAGTCCATTTATTTCAGTAATTAAACTTAAAAGGTCAAACTAATAAATGAAATAGGAACCCTTTGCAGGTGTTTTGGATTAATTAGCATATTCTAACCAGCTAATTAATCCAAAACACCTGCAAAGGGTTCCTATTTAATATATTACTTTGACCTTTTAAGTCTGACACTTTGAACCTAGAATATTGAACATTTTCACAATATTCGAATAGTCTGAGATTTTGATTTTGGGTTTCTTGTAAGCTGTAAGCCATAATCATCAAAATTATAACAAATAAAGGCTTGAAATATCTTGCTTTGCATGTAATGAGTCTATTCAATATACTAGTTTAACCTTTTAAGTTGAATTACTGAAATAAATGCACTTTTGCACAATATTCTAATTTTTCATGTTTCACCTGTAAATAAAAAAAAAATATTGCACTTTTTTGTTTTTTTATTTTTGTCTTTTTTGTCCTTTACCAAAAGAAACTAGAATACTCTCCCAACGCTAAATAGCCTGCTGATTTTGCCATTTTCTTTTTGCCAATATTTAATTTTACCTAAACAAATGGAATAATTGACAAGCTTTAAAGGTCCAATTTTGCAAAGCTGAAGTCCTCTTTTGTTAGTAAAGAAATGTGCTATGAATGCTTGCAGGACAACATGATATATTTCTACTAGTTTGAATTAATAATGTATTGTGAATGCATTAATCATAGTGTGTGCATTTGCTAAAGATTTAAATAGTCTAATACGGAAAGTAAGAATGGGCTTTATTGGGCACTTGGAATGGAAAGACTGATGTGAGTCTAAAATACATTTCAGTGTTGTTCCAAAACAGCTAGTGTTATACTTAGTTCTATTTTGCAGTTGTTTCTCAATGCAGGTTTTGGTTTGGCTGTACAGCAACTTAAAGGGGCACTTTGGTGAAAAACTGTACAATTTTAAATCATACATACACATGTCCCAGAGTAATGTTTTTACCTTATAGCTGTAAATTACAATGAATATTATAATCTGACAGCTTTGAACCCCTTGCTAACAGGTTTTGAATTAGTTTTTCTCCTCAAGGCGGATTCTTAATGTTTATTTTGTTTGAAAAGCACTCCTGAACTTGGACCTTTACAAAGATGCCAGCCAGCCTGATAATTCCCTATGAGTAGATTGACTTGTCTTAAATCTGCTGGTGTGAGGTTCAGAGTTAATAGATTTCAATAGTTACTGTAACATTTCTAGTGCATTTAATCTGGGACAAATATTTATCATCCCAGGCATACATATGCCATACAAATTTGAAATTTTACAGTTTTTCTCTATAGTACCCCTTTAGACAGGCAAAAATAGCAGAGAAAATGTAAGTGCACCATGCGTTGCCATAGACTGTAATGTGAATTATGGTTATAGCAGTGACCAGACAGTAATTTGGGTGCTGTCAAAAAACAGAACACAAATTACTATAAAAACAGCGTGATTCAGCAGCCATCAATAGTTGGAAGCCAAAATACGTCTTACCCCTTAGTCCATGGCGGCCTGGATGGGGAATAGTAACGCCACCGGGATTTTAGTAGGAGCAGGGTGAGCCATTTTATCAGCTTTGCCCTGCGCCCGAATTTCCCAGTGCCTTAATTACATGCATGCCCCCTTTCAGGGCATCACAGTGGCGACTGCTGTATGGGGCCCAAGTGAATATGGGGCCCTGCGAACAGTGCCACCCATGGGCTGCCCATTAATGTGATGAGAGGTGTCAGGAGGCTCATCCAGGAGTTACCTTAGTCAGTTAGGGTCTGAGCCCACTGCTGCATTTTCAAAAACACATAGAAATGCATGCATTTTTCACGCATTTTTTAAATGCATTTTCAGGCGTTTTAATGCATTTAAGGCATTTTAATATGCTAAATGCGTTTAAACGCATTAAACGTGTTTCAAAAATGCTTAGAAACACATGCGTTTTTATGCATTTTTTTAATGCAGAAGTGGGCTCAAGCCCTTAGTGATTAAAATAGACCTGAGACAAATGGGAGAAAGGGATGTCTATTTACCTGGGGCTCCTTCCAGCACCCTGTAGTCCAGCAGTTCCTTTAATACCTTTCCGGTCCGATCCATTGGACTCCTGTGAAGTGTGGAAAGTCTAGCTGGGTTTCAGGGTGCTGCGCGTGCACTGTTCTGGGCCACGTGCCTCCTCCATCATGCTCCCGTAGCTGGGCTCATTCTGTACAATCATGAACTGAGCATACACAGAACACTCCCATGTGGGGGCAGAGGGGAGTGAGGGAGTGAGGGGGGCCCAGTAGGCTTGTCCAGTGTGGGGCCCAATAATTTCTGATGGCGGTCCTGCCTCCTTTAAACAGTGTTCATGCCAGATGGTTTCATAGATGGTGATTTTCAACTATTGTAAGGAAGTAAACAGGAAAAACATTCACTCAAAATATTTACTGAGAATTTAGCAGTAAAGATCTCCAAAGTGTTCTGATTTAGCTAAGAGGAAATAAAACAGGTGCACAACAAGTGTACTTTTAAAGAGTCATAATGACTCCATTTAGTGCTGAGCAGATCATTGTTGTGGAACTAAGACTGACGTGAAATGGAGCAAACTTATTCATTCTTAATGTTCTCTGCAAATTCTCCATCTACTTATTGTGGGATTCATTTGGTGAATAGTTGTAACTGTCCTTTGACCATTCTTCCAGTTCATTAATTACTCAATCTTTTTTTGCAAACAGAAGATAACACCAAAGATAAGAATTAAAGGGAGAAGTTTCCCCCTTTTCAACTTCTTTGCTGTTTAAGCCACTATTCATTACTGTTACTAAGGCAAAACTTGTTCTAATTTCACAGTTCACAGGACAGGTCTGCTTTATTGTGGTACTGTCAGTGCTACTATGTAGAATCCTTGACACACTTACTATGCCTTAAAATGTTGATTTAGGATATTGCATTTTAGAATAACTGACTTACTGAAGAATCCTTTCCCCCAAACCTAAGCAACCTTTACCAGCATCACTACAGGAGCATGTCACTAGATTCATATTGTTGAAATAATCATGAAATGGTCCCTAGTAACTATTGGGAACAATTCTGCTAGACCTCCACGCTGCAACCTCTTGCACAAGGTGGAACGCAAGTAGGCTGGCTTGCACTTTGACAGCTTCTATCTTTTAGGGCTTCCTGCCATAGGGCTTTGTGATGAGACTCTAGGTGCCTTCTCAGTGAAGGTATTACCACGTGGGTGCTGGTCTTGCTATGACTAATTCACTTGTGACACATGAGACGTATGGCATTTGAACTGTCAACAGTACATACACAGAAGTATTTCCATACTATTGAGCCTTGTTGAGCCGGTCTAGTACTGCTAGAAAATAATCGGGACTCGGGAGTGATGTCTGGCTGACCCAGGTGATGGCACACTTGGCTGTTTGCCTCTTGTCCCCTGAGACCTCACCCTGCTTCCTACTCCTCACACAGAGATTACCTAGAGCACACAGTACAGTCACACAATTGTTAAAGTTACACAGTAACAGTCAGTAGTACACGTTAAACACACAGCAGACAGTGACCAGCAAAGGGATATTGGCACAGAGATATACAGTATATATATATTTTTTTGGTATACAGAGTTGGCCTACAACACACTGGTGTTGAAGTGACACTGTCAAAAACCTGAGCGGCTCTTGCCTTTTTCATGATTGCTAACTCAGTAAAGGATCAGCATTCAAAGCGTTGCTATCATATAAATCCGTCATAGCGGGGTCTGAACCCTCTATAACAGTAATTATAGATTGACGGTATACCTTGAAATGAATCAGAGCACTCAGTATAGGATTTTATATAAAAAATTGTATTTGCTTATTATACAGTATATATACAAAATATGAACAGTTCCAAGTAGTGTTTTCTTCTAACATTATTCCATCTCATCAAGGCTTTAGAGCCAAGCAATCATCATCAACCTTCTAAGTACATAAAAAAAAAAGAAGATAACAGTTGTGTTATGTAGAATAAGATCAATAGTAGTCTCATCTGTATCAATAGCTGTGTATCTAGTAGCTGTGTAAAACTTGTAGCAATCTTCTTAAAGAAATAGCATAAACATAGCTTCTAAAAAAACTTCTTGCTAACATCTTAACAGAACTTAAAGGAAAACTTAAGTAAAAAAAAAAAATGACATTTACTCACCTGGGGCATCCCTCAGCACCCCGAAGCTGGATGGTGCCCTCGCAGCCCCGCTCCGATCGTCCTGTCCCCGCCGGCGGCTACTTCCGGTTCGGCGACAGCCGCCGACAGGCTGGGAACGCGGCTGATTTTCCGCGTTCCCAGCCGCTGCTATCACCCTCTATGCTGCTATAGCGTCTATATATACGCTATAGCACCATTTTTTTTATTTGACTTAAGTTTTCCTTTAATGCTGAAAAATGAATAAAGTAAATCACCAGAATATTAAGCATATTGCCCCTTCTCAGTCATCTCTTCAGCATCTAGAACCACGTGTGGGAAGGTAGCTTCTGCCTCCTGTGTCTTCTCAGGAGATTGGAAGGCTTGTGCAAATTATGAGCTTTCAGCTCCTACATTTATAGTGATTGGATGCAATATGGCTGCCTAATCTGGAATTGGCTGAAACTTCCGTGCGTAGCTCGCTATCTTTGACATTTAAAATACCCATAACACTTTTTTGTTTTGAATACCTTAATTATCTTAACTGTGAGAATCTACGTAGGTTTGCAATGTTTACACATTCTGATTAGGTCATTTCTGATGCAGTTAATTAAAAATGGACATCACCAGTCATCTTGTCTGCTGGTTGACTTATATATATATATATATATATATATATATATATATATATATATATATATATATATTTGTCTTTCTTATGAAGAATGCATTTAATAATGTCCACTGACAGATGTCATCATTTAAACATGTAAATAACAAGCTGTATTAATAATATTAATTTTATAAGACTATGAAACCGCCAGGTGGCATAATTGTCCTAAATACGGGACAATAGGAAAAACCTTGTAAAATTCTAATATTTACATTCCAGAATGTTTCATAGTCAAAACATGGCATTATATTCTTGCTATAATGCGTCTGAATACTGTTACTAGCAGAATCCAGCATTTAAATGTATTTCAAAGTAATACATTGTAATATATGTATTTATAGGATTTAACAATAATTTTTTCTTTCTTTAGAAGAACCGTATTGAGATTATTAATATTTATATGTAATAATTGAGAAATTATATATATGCGACTGCTGCAGTAATGTGAATTTTAAACTTCTTCCTTTCAGTCTTCACACAGTACCCTTATCTATAACCTCGACATTTGAACGATGCTTTGTAACATAAACAAACATTTTTTTAGCTTCTTGTAACTAGAATAATCTTATAAGCTTCACAGCCTGGAATATGCTGAGATGTCTCAGAGCAATATTTAAAAAAAAAGTACTCTAACTTTACAGTTTACAATAAAAGTTTGCATAGAACATTAAAACTTAAAACATACACATGTGACAGCTTTTCCTGCATAAATAAACCACTAGAATTCTGACAACACAGTAACAGTCAGTTCACGATGACCACGGGTGGCGCTGTGACACTGTGTAGCAGTAAGACAACATGCGTCATGCCATAAATGTCAGACAGTTACTATTGCGTGGTGATGGTGGATTATAACACAGTCACACACATTATGGTCACATACATTTTGGAGTAACATGGTAGCAATTAGTGCAGGTTAATCACACAGCAGGCAGTGACAGGCAAAGATCACACTGTTTTCTTCTTTTTTGGGGGGGTGGGGGGGGGGTGAATGGCACACTGATGTCACCAATGTCACCAATAACACAGTGTGGTTGGTCATTCGGGTGTCGATGTTACACTGTGTGGGGGTAACACAGCATGCATCATGCCACAAATGTGAGACACTAAATTGCTTTTGGGCAGTGATGGTGGGCTATAGTGATGATGCAGCAACACACTACACTGTATATGGGGGTGTTGTGTTGCTACAACACACCACACAAAAGCAACAACAAAAATAAGTACTTTAGGGTCAGTGTCATGGTCAGGCTATTGGGGGGTCCCTAGCTGGTGAACTGCAAATAACAGAGCACCTAGGAGGCCGCTGCACAGCACAATATTCACACAAATCACCAAAACAGCATATCTCTGACTGTCCCTCTGTCTGCAACAGCTGCACCTCTCCCTACATTGACGAATGCAGAATGAAAATGGCTAAATGGCTGCCGGGATTGTGCCTTTTATGGGGAGAGGGGGGGGGGGGTGTTGGCCTTGGTAGTTATCATGTCTAAGTGGCCCTCCTGTCCCACCTGACTTTAGAGGGAAGGGTGAAGATTTGGCACTATGAGAAAGTATAGGGTGGGCGCGAAGTGTACACATTGTTTGCAAGCATCATCTTTACTATTGGTGGACAATAAAAATAATAATAGACAGCACTAAATGCTATTATCTATATCCTCACCCACTAACAATGCGATAGGCCCTTAAAGGGGGATTATGGTGAAAAAATTATAACATTTTAAATATGTGCAAACATACACAAATAAGAAATACATTTCTTACAGAGTAAAATGAGCCATAAATTACTTTACAGAAGGTAATAGAAATCTGACAGAAGTGACAGGTTTTGGACTTGTCCATCTCTTTATAGGGGATTCTCAGCAAGGCTTTTATTCTTTATAAAGGATATTCCCTAAAAAGGATTTAAACAATGATGCTGGCCAGCTTCCCTGCCCGCTACACAGTTTTTTGGCAGTTGGACAGAGCAACTGCCATTCACTAAGTGCTTTTGAAAATAAATAAATCCCTGAGAATATCCTATGAACAGATGAACTAGTCCGAAACCTGTCGCTTCTGTCAGACTTCTACTACCTACTGTAAGTAAGAGTAGCATAGGAAAAAAGTAATGTATGGCTCATTTTACTCTGGAAAAAATTTATTTCTTATTTGTATATGTTTGCACATATTTTAATTGTTAACACTTTTCGCCATAGTGCCCCTTTAATCAATTGGTACTCATTTTTTTTTCTTCTCCAAAGTGGAGAGGCACACTGGACCAGCTCTGCAACGCACACTGGACCAGATCGGCAACGTGGTGTATGACAACGGCAGCAATCTAATTTCCGCTTTGAATTTAGGAAAGCTGACACATGTACCCTGCATAGCACATGTGCTGAATCTAGTCATTCAAAGATTTGTGTCAAAGTACCCAGGCTTAGAGGACGTCCTGAAGCAGGCCAGGAAGTTGTTTAGGCATTTCAGGCGGTCTTACACTGCCATGGCATGCTTTGCGGACATTCAGCAGAAAAACAAGTTGCCGGTGAGATGCCTGATTTGCAATAGCCTGACTTGCTGGAATTCGACCCTCCTTATGTTCTCTCGCCTGCTGGAACAGGAGAAAGCCGTCACCCAGTACCTCTACAATTACAGTAGAAGGACACAGTCTGTGGAGATGGGGATGTTCTGACCCAACAACTGGACACTAATGCGAAATGCATGCAGGCTCATGTGGCCGTTTGAGGAGGTGACCAACCTGGTGAGTTGCAGTGAAGGCCCCATCAGTGACTTGATCCCGTACGCTTACTTCCTGGAGCGTGCCGTGCGTAGAGTGGTGGATCAAGCTGTGGAGGAGCGTGAACAGGAACATCAGAACCAGATGTCTCCTCAACATCTGTGGCAGCAAAGAGGGGGGAGGAGGAAGAGGAGGAAGAGTCACGTTGGGAAAAGGAATCAGGCTTGGATGATGAGGAAGGTGTTTCTTTGGAGGAGGATGCGGCGGCAGAAGAACAACCACAGCAGCAGACGTCGCAGGGAGTTTGTGCTGCTCAATGTTCCTGTGGTATTGTTCGTGGCTGGGGGGAGGAGGAAGACTTACCTGAAGTCACTGAGGAAGAGCAAGAGGAGATGGATAGTACGTGTGGATCCAACTTTGTGCAGATGGCGTCTTTCATGCTGTCCAGCCTGTTGAGGGACTCCAGTATAAAAAAACTCAAGGGGAATGACAATTACTGGGTGGCCATGCTACTAGACCCTCGGTATAGGCACAAAGTGATGGATATGTTACCAACTCACCTGAAGGCAGAAAGGATGCAGCACTTGCAGAACAAGCTGGCAACTATGCTTTACAATGTGTTTAAGGGTGATGTCACACTACAACACAATAAAGGTACCACTGCCAGTAATCCTTCTCCCATGTCCATGCAGGCAAGGACAGGACACTCCAGCGATCTCATGGTGATGTTGGACATGCGGACATTCTTTAGTCAAACGCCTCGCCTTATCCCTTCCGGATCCACCCTCCACCAACGCCTGGACCGGCAGGTAGCCGACTACCTGGCCTTAAGTGTGGATGTAGACACTGTGAGCAGCTATGAACCCTTGGATTACTGGGTGTGCAGGCTTGACCTGTGGCCTGAGCTGTTCCAATTTGCCATCCAACTTCTGTCTTGCCCTGCTTCAAACGTCCTGTCAGAAAGGACCTTCAGTGCAGCTGGAGGCATTTTCACTGAGGAGAAGTCGCCTAAGTCACAAAAGTGTTCAGTACCTCACCTTTATCAAAATGAATGAGGCATGGATCCCGGAGGGCTACTGCCCACCCCAAGACTAAGTCAGTCCCCACACACAGCATCTCTGCCTGCACACCGTGTGACTGCCTGCCCCAAGACTAAGTCGCTCCCCACACAGCATCTCTGCCCGCAGGCTGCTTGACTGCCTTCTCTACCACCACCAACAGGGTACATGTAACGATCGGTGTAACACAGAGAGGGTCTTATTATTGGTGATCTGCAGTATCACCAAAAATACAGATATATACCTGATCATTGATGATCTGCAGTATCACCGATAATCAGATATATTACTAACCTCTGGACACCTGAGAGATATGAGTGTTTGGTGCAACAGTAATACTTTGAGAACAATATCAGGAGGACAGATACAAAGGCAGTAAGGAGAATGAGTACCTTTCAGCAGCCTGAGAATCTCCCGCAGGGAGGAGTCAGACTGGGAGAGGAAAGGACCAGAGCGTGAGTGACACCAATAGGAGGAAGTCACTGACTGATCTGTGAACTATCTCTTAACTGAGAAGATAATTCTCAAGGTCGGACAAGCCAGGTTGGCAACACACGGACAAGCAAAGTACAAAGACAGGAGGCTGATTCGGTAATCCTAAGGCACGCAGGGTTTGGCAACAGAGTATCAGATATAGCGAAGTACCGAATCAGTGAACAGAAGAGTGGTCAGGAAAGCAGTAAGTCATAACAGATAATAAACAATGCCTAGTCTTGGGTGTGAACTCCGTGGTCATCAACACCCTGGAACTAGTCTGACATATAACAGAATGATAACACAAGTCCCTAGTCTTGGGTGTGAGGTCCGTGATCATCAACACCCTGGAACTAGTCTGAAGTATAACAGAATGGTAACACAAGTCCCTAATCTTGGGTGTGAGGTCCTTGATCATCAAAACCCTGGAACTAGTCTGAAGTATAACAGAATGGTAACACAAGTCCCTAATCTTGGGTGTGAGGTCCTTGATCATCAACACCCTGGAACTAGTCTGAAGTATAACAGAATGGTAACACAAGTCCCTAATCTTGGGTGTGAGGTCCTTGATCATCAACACCCTGGAACTAGTCTGAAGTATAACAGAATGGTAACATAGATTCTGACAATAAGGTCTGAGTGCTTCCACGTAGTGATCGCAACAGCAGACAACCAGCGAATGACCAGCACCCGGTATATACAGCCCAGCGCTCTCCAGCGCCTCCCCTAAGTGCTGGACCAATGGGAACTGGTTGAATCGTCAGCTGACCAGCTTGGTCAGCTGACTCCCTTCTGGCTGTCATAAAAGTTGTGCCTCTCAGCGCACGCGCGAGTCCTTCTGAACCTGTGTGGACTATCAGTCCCAGCCACACCAGACATGTATTGCGTACCACCCGCCGCGCTGGACACGGAACCAGCCACACCGCTGTCAGGGCATGCGGCGGTTTCTCCGCGTTCAGCCATACTGGCAGATGTAGGCCTACGCGTGCAAACCGCCGCATTGGATGCGGAATCAGCCGCCTTGTTCTGAGCACACGCGGCGGCTTTTCCGCGATTTCTCACAGTACAGTACTCAAGGTGGATTCCTGAATTTTTAAGGCCGCTGCTAGCAGCGGCTGCTATAATAATTTTTCTGGTGCGTGTATATGCCTGCTTAATTTTTGTGGCTGCACTGCAGCTGCAACAACAAAACAAAAGGTATGTACATGTGCCAATTCCCCTTCATGATCATTACCTTGCCGCGGTGAAGGGACTTGCGTATCACAATAAAGCAATGACCGGCGGCTATATGAGTGTCTCAGGGGTGGGGGGGGGGTAGCACACCCAAGATAATAAGGTCATTGCTTCATTGTGGACAGACCAAATTTGATCAGCTGGACAGTCATTGTGTTCTATGATTGAGCTACCACAGCCCGGCGACCATATGGGCTTGAAAACAGCCAAGGACTGCACTCTCGCCATGGTACGCACCAGTCCAGCATGGCCGTCACTACACAAGCAGCTGTTTGTGGTGCATTACACAGTGAGTTTGGTGTGTCAGTGTGAAGCAGTACTCTAATTACACTCCCTGATTGATGTATACACATACAAGATGTTTTAAAGCACTAATTAGGCCTGCAATTTAGCATTCAATGTGATTTCTGCCCTTAAAACGATGCTTTGCGTCAAATCCAGATTTTTCCCTGGGACTTTTGGCGTCTATCCCACTTCGCCATGCCCCCCTCCAGGTGTTAGACCCCTTGAGCATCTTTTCCATCACTTTTGTGGCCAGCATAAGCGTTTCTAGTTTTCAAAGTTCGCCTCCCCATTGAAGTCTGTTGCGGTTCGCAGAAGTTTGCGCAAGCCGAACTTTTACGGAGGTTCACGAACCAAAAATCGGAGGTTCGGGCCATCTCTAGTCATGACATCACACTGTGGGAGGGGTTTCATCACAATAACAGCCACACAGATCCCCCTGATTATCTATTCAAGGAAAGGTAAAGATTTCTCATGGAGGAGGGGGGTTATCAGCTATTGATTGGGATGAAGTTCAATCCATGGCTAATGTTCCTCTTTAAGCATTAAATTCTCTGGAGAGAATTGGTGTAAGTAATAATTAGCAATAATTAAATTCTCCTATATTATGGTTGATACCACAAAGCGATTTTATCTGGTGGGATTTGTTATTTTTGCTTAACCGATTCCCGTCCGCCTAACGCAGGATGGTGGCGGGACAGTGGCTCTCTCAGATCTCAGTGACACTATATGGAGCGAGATTTGATGGGAGCTTGAGCTCATACGAGCACATTCTCCCATCACTGTATGCAGGGGACCCCGGCGATCAACATGCCATCCAGTGATCGGAGCTGGGAGGCTGTTTTTTTAGTATTCAATGTTTATTTATTTATATAGCGCTGACATCTTATGCTGCCCTGCACAGAGTATAGTCTTGTCACTTAAAGGACGACTGTAAGGGGGTAGGGGGATAAAGAGTTGAACTTACATGGGGCTTCTAATGGACCCTAGCATACTGCATAGGCGCAGACCGTATTGGGCCGGCACAATACACTCCTGGTGATGTCAGCAGGAACGAGGGTGTGGCCACGCAGGCACAGTGGTTTTTCGACTTTAAAGTCAGAAATTCCAGAAGTGAACCGGAGGCAGGGGGCGGAGCATCGGTGAGTGACTGCATGGGCATAGGACGCCTGCAAGGGACCATTAGAAGCCCCAGGTAAGTTCAACTCTTTCCCCCCTACCCTCTACAGTCATCCTTTAACTGTCCCTTGGAGGGGCTCACAATCTAATCCCTCCTACAGTCCTATGTCTATGTATGTGTAGTTCAGTGTTTGTACAGTAGTGTAGGGCCAAGTTAGAATGAAAAGCCAATTAACTTATCTGTATGTGTATTTTTTTTTTAATTTTGTTATTTTTTTTATTAATATAAAACTAAAAAACGAAAAGTAGCAGCAGCAATCAAATACCTCCAAAAGAAAACTCTATTTGTGGGAAGAAAAGGAGGTAAAATGAATTTGGGTGCCGAGTTGTATGACTGCGCAATAAACCATTGTTGAAGTTGTGAAGTGCCGAATTGTAAAAAATGGCCTGGTCACTAGGGGGGTATAAACCTCTGGGACTCAAGAGGTTAACTCCTGTCAGCTGTAGTAAAATAAAGAATGTTTAAATGTTCTGATCTGGAGCCCCCTCCTAGCCATTTTGAGTTTGAAATTCAGTTTTATGACTTTTACAGAACTTATTGCAGTGCATCCTTCTGCTTCTGTTTAGTGAAGGTAACTACAATTATGTCATCTGCCACTCTGGATGACTACTTTTGCAAATTTTTGAAAAATGGTTTGCTGACAGATTTGATTTTCAATAGTAGTTGACTGAATTTGTGCCTTCTCCAAAACAAATTAAAAATGCACAGTAATGATAATGATTCACCTAAGCTGACCTGCCAGAAGCCACCCTGGATTGTTCACCCTAAGGTGTAGGAATAGAAACAAGTTGTCATGTTTTTATTTTGTTATGATTGTTGGTATTATAATAGATTATGACCTCTTCATTTTTCATTTCTTGGATCTTTCAAGGCTGCTTATCATTGGTGAGGGTACATTGGCAGAACTCCCATCTCCCGTCACTTTTAAAGTTCAATTTTTTAGTTTCTTTTATGCATTTAATAGAATATTATTTTAAATTACTTGTTCGTAAACAAGTTAGTAGAAAGGTTGTTGTTTTTGCAAAATGTAAAAAAAAGAAGAAAATGTGGCTGCATGTAGTTTCAGACAATAAAATCAAATTGGACCGTCGTCTGCATCGGCACGTTAGCAGTGGGGGATGGTGCGATCTATCATAATAATGCAAGGCATGCTGTGTATTACTGGGCAGGGTGCTCATTCACAGTTGCAGTGAAGCATACTTTTTATACACAGTATTCTTTACTGTATGTGTCGCATCACATGCATAACCCACAATGTGACTTCCCTGCTGCCTTGCATTGCAATTCTGGTTTTGCAGAATGTGCAATGCAATGCCCCAGTGTGAAACTAGCCTTAAGTTCAACAACTGTTTTGCCTTCACACTTCTGCGACTGCCTAACACAGGATGGCGGCCGCAGAGTGGCTTCTTCGTTCTTTGATCATGCCAGGGGGTGTGATCTCGCAAGGAGCAAGATTTGCAGTGCAATTCCTACAGCTGGGCTTCGTGATCAGCCTGCCAGCTGCAATTAGAGCTGGCAGGTAGAGATGGGCCGAACGGTTCGCCGGCGAACGGTTTCACGCGAACTTCGGTGGTTCGCGTTCGCGTCCCGCTGGCGAACCTTTGCGGAAGTTCGGTTCGCCCCATAATGCACCATGAGGGTCAACTTTGACCCTCTACATCACAGTCAGCAGGCCCAGTGTAGCCAATTAGGCTACACTAGCCCCTGGAGCCCCACCCCCCCTTATATAAGGCAGGCAGCGGCGGCCATTACGGTCACTCGTGTGCTGCCTGCGTTAGTGAGAGTAGGGCGAGCTGCTGCAGACTGTCTCTCAGGGAAAGATTAGTTAGGCTTAACTTGTTCCTGTCTGGCTGCATACCTGTTCTGTGAACCCACCACTGCATACCTGTGCTGTGAACCCACCACTGCATACCTGTGCTGTGAACCCACCACTGCATACCTGTGCTGTGAACCCACCACTGCATACCTGTTCTGTGAACCCACCACTGCATACCTGTGCTGTGAACCCACCACTGCATACCTGTTCAGTGAACCCACCACTGCACACCTGTGCTGTGAACCCACCACTGCATACCTGTTCAGTGAACCCACCACTGCATACCTGTGCTGTGAACCCACCACTGCATACCTGTTCTGTGAACCCACCACTGCATACCTGTGCTGTGAACCCACCACTGCATACCTGTTCTGTGAACCCACCACTGCATACCTGTTCTGTGAACCCACCACTGCATACCTGTTCTGTGAACCCACCACTGCATACCTGTTCAGTGAACCCGCCACTGCATACCTGTTCTGTTCAGTGGACCCGTCACTGTATACCTGTTTAGTGAACCCGCCACTGCATACCTGTTGTGTTCAGTGAACCTGCCACTGCATACCTGTTCTGTGAACCCGCCACTGTATACCTGTTCTGTTCAGTGAACCCGCCACTGTATACCTGTTCAGTGAACCCGCCACTGCATACCTGTTGTGTTCAGTGAACCCGCCACTGTATACCTGTACTGTTCAGTGAACCGCCACTGCATACCTGTTCTGTTCAGTGAACCTGCCACTGTATACCTGTACTGTTCAGTGAACCCGCCACTGCATACCTGTTCTGTTCAGTGAAACTGCCACTGTATACCTGTACTGTTCAGTGAACCCGCCACTGCATACCTGTTCTGTGAACCCACCACTGCATACCTGTTCAGTGAACCCACCACTGCATAGCTGTTGTGTTCAGTGAACCCGCCACTGCATACCTGTTCTGTTCAGTGGACCCGCCACTGTATACCTGTTTAGTGAACCCGCCACTGCATACCTGTTCAGTGAACCCACCACTGCATACCTGTTGTGTTCAGTGAACCCGCCACTGCATACCTGTTCTGTTCAGTGGACCCGCCACTGTATACCTGTACTGTTCAGTGAACCCGCCACTGCATACCTGTTCAGTGAACCCGCCACTGTATACCTGTACTGTTCAGTGAACCCGCCACTGCATACCTGTTCTGTTCAGTGAACCTGCCACTGTATACCTGTACTGTTCAGTGAACCCGCCACTGCATACCTGTTCAGTGAACCCGCCACTGTATACCTGTACTGTTCAGTGAACCCGCCACTGCATACCTGTTCTGTTCAGTGAACCTGCCACTGTATACCTGTACTGTTCAGTGAACCCGCCACTGCATACCTGTTTTGTGAACCCACCACTGCATACCTGTACTGTTCAGTGAACCCGCCACTGCATACCTGTTCTGTTCAGTGAACCTGCCACTGTATACCTGTACTGTTCAGTGAACCCGCCACTGCATACCTGTTCAGTGAACCCACCACTGCATACCTGTTCAGTGAACCCACCACTGCATACCTGTTGTGTTCAGTGAACCCGCCACTGCATACCTGTTCTGTTCAGTGGACCCGCCACTGTATACCTGTTTAGTGAACCCGCCACTGCATACCTGTTGTGTTCAGTGAACCTGCCACTGCATACCTGTTCTGTGAACCCGCCACTGTATACCTGTTCTGTTCAGTGAACCCGCCACTGTATACCTGTTCAGTGAACCCGGCACTGCATACCTGTTGTGTTCAGTGAACCCGCCACTGTATACCTGTACTGTTCATTGAACCTGCCACTGCATACCTGTTCTGTTCAGTGAACCCACCGCATCAGTGCGCATACCTGTGCAGTTAAGTGAACCCACCTACCTACGTGAGAGCACGCAGTGTGATATACCACTCCGTGCATACCCGATATGGACAAAACAGGTAGAGGAAGAGGTAGTGCCAGAGCCAGAGGAAGGCCACCCGGCAGGTCTGTGCGAGGTCGTGTAAATGTAATTTCGTGTGGACCTGGCCCACAGTACAGTGCTCGGAAGAAGGCATGTCCCATCACCTCCCAAGATTGTCAGGACGTGGTTGAGTATTTAGCGACACAGAACACCTCATCTTGCTCAGCCACCAGCGCTACTACTAGCACCACTTCCGCTGCATTTGACACTTTGCAAGAATTATTTAGTGGTGAAATCACTGATGCACAGCCATTGTTGTTACAGCCAGATGAATTTTCACCAGCTCATATGTCTGCGTTACGCGGCAACACTATGGATGTAACGTGTAAGGAGGATGAAGGACCTACTGATGGTGCATGTTTGGATTTTTCTGAGTCAAGCGAAGCTGGGCAGGATGATTACGATGATGACGATGATAGGGATCCTCTGTATGGTCCCAATAGAGGAGATGAAGAGGGGGACAGTTCAGAGGGAGAGTCAGAGAGTAGTAGGAGGAGAAAAGTTGCTGAAAGAAGCTGGGGCAGCTCTTCGTCAGAAACAGCTGGTGGCAGAGTCCGGCACCATGTATCGCCACCTATGTACAGCCAGCCAACTTGCCCTTCAGCATCAGCTGCTGAGGTCCCCATAGTGCCCACATCCCAGGGTGGCTCAGCGGTGTGGAAATTTTTTAATGTGTGTGCCTCAGATTGGAGCAAAGCCATCTGTTCGCTCTGCCAACAAAAATTGAGCCGTGGAAAGGCCAACACTCACGTAGGGACAAGTGCCTTACGAAGGCACCTGGAGAAAAGGCACAAACAGCAATGGGATGGCCACCTGAGCAAAAGCAGCAGCAGCACACAAAAGCAAAGCCACCCTCCTTCTCCTCTTCCTCCTCCATCAGGTGCATTATCTGCTTCTGCCGCTTTCTCCCTTCCACCTTCACAGGCACCCTCCTCCACTCCGCCTCTGCCCTTGAGCGGTTCCTGCTCCTCTGCCCACAGCAGCAGTCAGGTGTCCGTGAAGGAAATGTTTGAGCGGAAGAAGCCAATTTCGGCCAGTCACCCTCTTGCCCGGCGTCTGACAGCTGGCGTGGCGGAACTGTTAGCTCGGCAGCTGTTACCATACCGGCTGGTGGACTCTGAGGCCATCGGAACACCGCAGTGGAAGATGCCAGGCCGCACTTATTTTTCGAGAAAGGCCATACCCCAACTGCACCGTGAAGTTGAGAGGCAAGTGGTGTCATCTCTTGCAAAGAGTGTTGGGTCAAGGGTACACCTGACCACGGATGCCTGGTCTGCCAAGCACGGGCAGGGCCGCTACATTACGTACACAGCCCATTGGGTGAACCTGGTGGTGAACGATGGCAAGCAGGGCGCAGCGGACCAAATTGTGACACCTCCACGGCTTGCAGGCAGGCCTCCTGCCACCTCCTCTCCTCCTGCTACATGCTCTTTGCTGTCCTCCTCCTCCTCCTTGGCAGTTCTCCTCTCCAGCTACACAGCCCCAGCTCCGCAGGGCCTATGCTGCATGCCAGGTAAGACGGTGTCACGCCATCTTAGACATGTCTTGTCTCAAAGCGGAGAGTCACACTGGAGCAGCTCTCCTGGCTGCTCTTAAGAAACAGGTGGATGAGTGGCTGACCCCGCACCACCTGGAGATAGGCAACGTGGTGTGCGACAACGGCAGCAATCTGCTTGCCGCTTTGCATATGGGGAAGCTGACACACATACCCTGCATGGCACATGTCATGAATCTAGTGGTTCAAAGATTTGTGGCAAAGTACCCGGGCTTAGCGGATGTCCTGAAGCAGGCCAGGAAGTTCTGTGGGCATTTGAGGCGGTCTTACACAGCCATGGCACGCTTTGCGGAAATTCAGCGCAAAAACAACATGCCGGTGAGACGCCTCATTTGCGATAGCCCGACTCGCTGGAACTCGACCCTGCTCATGTTCTCCCGCCTGCTAGAACAGAAGAAAGCCGTCACCCAGTACCTCTACAACTACAGTAGAATGAAACAGTCTGGGAAGATGGGGATGTTCTGGCCCGACAACTGGACACTGATGAAAAATGCATGCAGGCTCATGCGGCCGTTTGAGGAGGTGACCAACCTTGTGAGCCGCAGTGAGGGCACCATCAGCGACTTAATTCCCTACGCTTACTTCTTGGAGCGTGCTGTGCGTAGAGTGGCGGATGAAGCTGTGAATGAGCGTGACCAGGAACCGTTACGGCAGGAACAGGCATGGGACCAATTTTCATCAGACCCAGCTGTTTCCTCAACACCTGCGGCAGCACAGAGGGGGGAGGAGGAGGAAGAAGAGAAGTCGTGTGCAGAAGACGAGTCAGATTCAGAGGATGATGAGCAAGGTGTTTCTTTGGGGGAGGAGGAGGAGGGGAAAGCGGCAGGAGAACAACTGCAGCAGGCGTCGCAGGGGGCTTGTGCTGCTCAACCTTCCCGTGGTATTGTTCGCGGCTGGGGGGAGGAGGTTGACTTACCTGACGTCACTGAGGAAGAGCAAGAGGAGATGGAGGGTACTGGATCCGACTTTGTGCAGATGTCGTTTTTATGCTGTCCTGCCTGTTGAGGGACCCCCGTATAAAAAACCTCAAGGGGAATGAGCTGTACTGGGTGGCCACACTACTAGACCTTCGGTACAGGCACAAAGTGGCGGACCTGTTACCAACTCACCGGAAGGTGGAAAGGATGCAGCACATGCAGAACCAGCTTTCAACTATGCTTTACAATGCCTTTAAGGGTGATGTGACAGCACAACGCCAGCAAGGTACCACTGCCACTAATCCTCCTCCCGTGTCCACGCAGTCAAAGACAGGACGCTCCAGCGATCTCATGGTGATGTCGGACATGCGGACGTTCTTTAGTCCAACGCCTCGCCGTAGCCCTTCCGGATCCACCCTCCATCAACGCCTGGAACGCAGGTAGCCGACTACCTGGCCTTAAGTGTGGATGTAGACACTGCTGTGAACAGTGATGAGGAACCCTTGAACTACTGGGTGCGCAGGCTTGACCTGTGGCCAGAGCTGTCCCAATTTGCCATCCAACTTCTCTCCTGCCCTGCCGCAAGCGTCCTGTCAGAAAGGACCTTCAGCGCAGTCACAAAAGTGTTAAGTACCTCACCTTTATCAAAATGAATGAGGCATGGATCCCGGAGGGCTGCTGCCCGCCCCAAGACTAAGTCAGTCCCCGCACACACAGCATCTCTGCCTGCACGCCGTGTGACTGGCTGCCTGGCCTGCCCCAAGAAGACTAAGTCGCTCCCAGTCCCTCCACACAGCATGTCTGCCTGCAGGCCGCTTGACTACCTTCTCCGCCACCACCAACAGGGTCCGGGACTCCAGGCGGATTGCTGAATTTTTTAGGCCGCTGTAATAATTTTTCTGGTGCGTGTACATGACTGCCTAATTTTTCTGGCTGCACTGCGGGCAGCTGCAACAACAAAAGAAAAGGCATCTACATGCGCCCATTCCCCTTCGTGATTATTACCTTGCCGTGGTGAAGGGGCTTGCGTATCACAATGAAGCAATGACCGGCGCATAGATGAGTGTCTCGGGGGGCACACAAAAGATAATAAGGTCGTTGCTTCATTGTGGTCAGACCAAATTTGATCAGCTGGACAGTCACTGTTCTGTCATTCAGCTACATCAGCCAGGCGACCATATGGGCTGTAAAGCCACCAAAACATGCACTCTCGCCATGGTGCGCACCAGTCCAGCACGGCCGTCACTACACAAACAGCTGTTTGCGGTGCGTTACACGGTGAGTTTGTTGTGTCAGTGTGAAGCAGTACCTTAATTACACTACCTGATTGATGTATACACATGCAAGATGTTTTAAAGCACTTTAGGCCTGTCATTTAGCATTCAATGTGATTTCTGCCCTTAAAACGCTGCTTTGCGTCAAATCCAGATTTTTCCTGAGGACTTTTGGCGTGTATCCCACTCCGCCATGCCCCCCTCCAGGTGTTAGACCCCTTGAAACATCTTTTCCATCACTTTTGTGGCCAGCATAATTTTTTTTTTTTCAAAGTTAGCATTCCCATTGAAGTCTATTGCGGTTCGCGAACTTTAACGCAAACCGAACCTTCCGCGGAAGTTCGCGAACCCGGTTCGCGAACCTAAAATCGGAGGTTCGGCCCAACTCTACTGGCAGGCTGTAATTAACAAAAAAAAAAACCAAAAAAATGAGTACAGAACTGTGATCTAGCGCATGGCTGTACAGGGGACAGTCCTGTCACTTAACTGTGCCTCCAAACGCCTCACAATCTAATCCCTATTCCTATGTATGTGTAGTGTAGTGTATGGATCGCAGTCTAGAGCCAATTTAGGGGGTGGGGGTCTTTAATAAAGAAAAAATGTAAATTGCAGCAGCAATCAGAGACCACCAAAAGACTGCTCTGTTAGTGGGAAGAAAAGGAGGTAAAATTAATTAGGGTGCTAAGTTGAATGACCAAGCAATAAACTGTTAAAGTTGTGAAGTGCGGAACTGCAAAAAAATGGCCTGGTCACTAGGGGGGGGGGGGGGGGGGGGGAGTGGGGTATAAACCTGTTGTCCTCAAAAGGCTAAACCCAACTGCTTTCCTAGCCCTGTTTAAACACTCAAGGCCAGAACTTAAGGTGACCATACATTAAGCGACTTGGCGGCCCATAGACCATCCAATTAAATTATTATTATAGAATTGGATGAAAATCAACACCACCAAGTGCATGCCCGACCGGCAATGCGACCAATTTTTGGATGAAAATTGGTTGCATTCTTGCTCGATCAGGCACACGGCAGTAACAGCGTGCAATTTCCAGATGATCGACTAACGCAACAAAACTCCCGGCGCTGTCTCCCCTAATATCAATGTCCCCCCAGTGCCCATGTAAAGTGTATACATTACCTGTTCGCGGCCTCTGCTTGGCCCTCTGCTGCTCTGGGAGCATCCTCCTCTCCATACACGTACGCCCCACATGGTTTCCTAGTATGGGCGCGCGTGTGAAGTCATTTACTAGGAAACAACGTGGGGCACATGTGTATGGAGAGGAGGAATCACAGGAGCCAGCGGGAGACAAGCAGAGTCTGCAGAGAGGTAATGTATTCACTTTACAAGGGCACTGGGTGGACATTGACAGTGGCGGATGCGGCACAAAAGGCCGATTCCCGAGATATTTCATGCTGAAATTGATTGGGAATTGGCCTGTGGTGTATGGGCAGCTGACAGATCTCTCTCTTATCAGGTTCGATAAGAGAGAGATTTGTCTCTTGGTCTTGTCTCTTCCATAGCCCTCAAAGGTAAACTCTGCTGGAAAAGAATGGACACTAAGCCATATCACTGGGTGGGTGTGGGTGGGAGGACTAGGGATCGGCTTCTAGATTGAATCAGAACTTTCTGCTAGTGATCAGACAAGCTAGGGATTTTGCTGTGGTCTCCTGGCAGAAGTGATACCTGTTGAAACACAGTAAAAGTGAGCCAGAAGAGTGCTTACTAAGATTATCGAACATATTCTATTAAGCAATTTAAAATACACTTTTGGTATACTCTAAGGTAGTCAGCAGCCTGCTGCACCAACATGTAGAAAGGCAGACTCTTTATAAGACAACTCTTTCCATGAATTGTCTCCTTCCAGTCTGAACACCGTGAAGTAGCAGAGCCAAGTACACACTACTAGCCCTATCTATAAAGCCTTTGTTAACTTCTTCAGCTGAAGAAGATTGTAAGCGCAACTGAGCAGGGTCCTCTACTCTGCAAATGTGATCATCTGTAATTAATTAAAAGTAACCTGAGGCGTGAGACATATGGAAGCTACCATATTTATTTGCTTTTAAACCATACTAGATGCCTGGCTGTTCTGCTGATCTTTCTAGTCAGTAGGGTCTAAATCACACACCTGAAACAAGCATGCAGATAATCTTGTCAGATTTTTGTCAGCGCATCTGATCTGCATGCTTCTGCAGGGTCTATGGCTTAAAGGAGTCGTCAAGCAACCCCTGCAACCCATAGTACTACTTACCCGGGGCTTCCTCCAGCCCTCGGCAGCTGCTATGTCCCTCAACGCAGCTTTGCTGGCCCCCGTTCCCCAATGGTGAGCATGATGACCTCCAGGTTGTCCTCTACTGCACCTGCGTGAGCGCCACTGTCAATCACCTCCACGTGGTCCGTTCCGTAACTGCAGAACTGCTGCGCCTGTGCAGTGCGTTCCAAACCAGGTGGGGGTGGTTGACAGCGGCACTCATGCAGGTGCAGTACAGCATCCCTGGGGAATGGGGGCCAGCGGAGATGTTGCGAGGGACACAGTGGCTTGCAGGGGCTGGAGGAAGCCCCGGGTAAGTAGTACTATGGTTAGCAGGAGTTGCTTGATGACTCCTTTAAAGTATTTGAGGCAGGAGAAGTACAGCCAGGCAATGTGCATTATTTAAAAACATTTACTAAATGGCAGTTGCTCAGTCCAACTATCAAGTCTAAATCCTGTGCAGGTGAGCAGGGAGACTGAACAGGATTTTTGTATAGATCATTTCCCAGGATTGCTTTTGTAAATAATTAGGAAAAGTCTGTGAATCTTCCAGAAGGTAATGGACTAGCCCAAGGGCCAGGACTTGCTTGCTATCTTTGATTTAACTATGATTTAACTATGCCCACTTACTGGTGCATGGCTATGCTCATGTTTATTGGCATGGCCATGCACAAATTAATTTAAACAATGGCCTCAATTCACTAAGCTTATCTCCTGTCTTTAATAACTCTTCTAGAGTTGTTACCATGGTGATAAGGCATGTAGTATTCAGGAAACATTTTACCTCAGGCAAACCTAAAGTTAACTCTTCTGTCTTTAAGTTAACTCTTTAATCCTTAAAATAACTCCAGAGTTAAAGACAGGCTGTACATGCACTGCATGTGAAAATAACTACAGAGGGGGGTAACTTAACTACAGAGGAGGTAACTTAACTACAGAGGAGGTAAATTAACTACAGAAGAGGTAACGTAAGGAATGAAGAGATAAGATAACGCTCTTACTGTGTGGAGCAGTGTTGCTCGGATACCTCATTATCTAATTCGAGTTTGGTCGAATTCGTATAGTAAACTATCCGAAATCACTCGAAGTTCAATATCCGATGTAATCGAATATCCGATTCGACCTCAGATATCCGACGTCACTATCCGAGTCTGTATTCGAGTAAAATATTCGAGCTGGCCTTAACCACTTGAGGACCTAGGGCTTTCTACCCCTTAAGGACCGGCCACTTTTTTTCCATTCAGACCACTGCAGCTTTCACGGTTTATTGCTCGCTCATACAACCTACCACCTAAATGAATTTTGGCTCCTTTTCTTGTCACTAATAAAGCTTTCTTTTGATGCTATTTGATTGCTCCTGCGATTTTTACTTTTTATTATATTCATCAAAAAAGACATGAATTTTGGCAAAAAAATGATTTTTTTAACTTTCTGTGCTGACATTTTTCAAATAAAGTAAAATTTCTGTATACATGCAGCGCGAAAAATGTGGACAAACATGTTTTTGATAAAAAAAAACCCATTCAGTGTATATTTATTGGTTTGGGTAAAAGTTATAGCGTTTACAAACTATGGTGCCAAAAGTGAATTTTCCCATTTTCAAGCATCTCTGACTTTTCTGACCCCCTGTCATGTTTCATGAGGGGCTAGAATTCCAGGATAGTATAAATACCCCCCAAATGACCCCATTTTGGAAAGAAGACATCCCAAAGTATTCACTGAGAGGCATAGTGAGTTCATAGAAGATATTATTTTTTGTTTACAAGTAAGCGGAAAATGACACTTTGTGAGAAAAAAAAAAAAAAAAAAAAGTTTCCATTTCTTCTAACTTGCGACAAAAAAAAATGAAATCTGCCACGGACTCACCATGCCCCTCTCTGAATACCTTGAAGGGTCTACTTTCCAAAATGGGATCATTTGTGGGGTGTGTTTACTGTCCTGACATTTTGGGGGGTGCTAAATTGTAAGCACCCCTGTAAAGCCTAAAGGTGCTCATTGGACTTTGGACCCCTTAGCGCAGTTAGGCTGCAAAAAAGTGCCACACATGTGGTATTGCCGTACTCAGGAGAAGTAGTATAATGTGTTTTGGGGTGTATTTTTACACATACCCATGCTGGGTGGGAGAAATATCTCTGTAAATGACAATTTGTTAATTTTTTTTACACACAATTGTCCATTTACAGAGATATTTCTCCCACTCAGCATGGGTATGTGTAAAAATACACCACAAAACACATTATACTACTTCTCCTGAGTACGGCGATACCACATGTGTGGCACTTTTTTGCACCCTAACTGCGCTAAAGGGCCCAAAGTCCAATGAGTACCTTTAGGATTTCACAGGTCATTTTGAGAAATTTCGTTTCAAGACTACTCCTCACGGTTTAGGGCCCCTAAAATGCCAGGGCAGTATAGGAACCCCACAAATGACCCCATTTTAGAAAGAAGACACCCCAAGGTATTCCGTTAGTAGTATGGCGAGTTCATAGAAGATTTTATTTTTTGTCACAAGTTAGCGGAAAATGACACTTTGTGAAAAAACACAATTAAAATCAATTTCCGCTAACTTTTGACAAAAAATAAAATCTTCTATGAACTCACCATACTCCTAACGGAATACCTTGGGGTGTCTTCTTTCTAAAATGGGGTCATTTGTGGGGTTCCTATACTGCCCTGGCATTTTAGGGGCCCTAAACCGTGAGGAGTAGTCTTGAAACGAAATTTCTCAAAATGACCTGTGAAATCCTAAAGGTACTCATTGGACTTTGGGCCCTTTAGCGCAGTTAGGGTGCAAAAAAGTGCCACACATGTGGTATCGCCATACTCGGGAGAAGTAGTACAATGTGTTTTGGGGTGTATTTTTACACATACCCATGCTGGGTGGGAGAAATACCTCTGTAAATGGACAATTGTGTGTAAAAAAATCAAAAGATTGTCATTTACAGAGGTATTTCTCCCACCCAGCATGGGTATGTGTAAAAATACACCCCAAAACACATTGTACTACTTCTCCCGAGTACGGCGATACCACATGTGTGGCACTTTTTTGCACCCTAACTGCACTAAGGGGCCCAAAGTCCAATGAGTACCTTTAGGATTTCACAGGTCATTTTTGTTTCAAGACTACTCCTCACGGTTTAGGGCCCCTAAAATGCCAGGGCAGTATAGGAACCTGACTAATGACCCCATTTTAGAAAGAAGACACCCCAAGGTATTCCGTTAGGAGTATGGTGAGTTCATAGAAGTTTTTATTTTTTTGTCACAAGTTAGCGGAAATTGATTTTAATAGTTTTTTTTCACAAAGTGTCATTTTCCTCTAACTTGTGACAAAAAATAAAATCTTCTATGAACTCACCATACTCCGTACGGAATACCTTTGGGTGTCTTCTTTCTAGAATGGGGTCATTTGTGGGGTTCCTATACTGCCCTGGCATTTTAGGGGCCCTAAACCGTGAGGAGTAGTCTTGAAACCAAATGTCGCAAAATGACCTGTGAAATCCTAAAGGTACTCATTGGACTTTGGGCCCCTTAGCGTACTTAGGGTGTAAAAAAGTGCCACACATGTGGTACCGCTGTACTCAGGAGAAGTAGTATAATGCGTTTTGGGGTGTATTTTTACACATACCCATGCTAAGTGGGAGAAATATCTCTGTAAATGACAATTGTTTGATTTTTTTACACACAATTGTCCATTTACATATAAATTTCTCCCACCCAGCATGGGTATGTGTAAAAATACACCCCAAAACACATTATACTACTTTTCCTGAGTACGGCGGTACCACATGTGTGACACTTTTTTGCAGCCTAGGTGCGCTAAGGGGCCCAACGTCCTATTCACAGGTCATTTTGAAGCATTTGTTTTCTAGACTACTCCTCGCGGTTTAGGGCCCCTAAAATGCCAGGGCAGTATAGGAACCCCACAAGTGACCCCATTTTAGAAAGAAGACACCCCAAGGTATTCCGTTAGGTGTATGGCGAGTTCATAGAAGATTTTATTTTTTGTCACAAGTTAGTGAAAAATGACACTTTGTGAAAAAAAACCAATAAAAATTAATTTCCGCTAACTTTTGACAAAAAATTAAATCTTCTATGAACTCGTCATACACCTAACATAATACCTTGGGGTGTCTTTTTTTTCTAAAATGGGGTCACTTGTGGGGTTCCTATACCGCCCTGGCATTTTACAGGCCCAAAACCGTGAGTAGTCTGGAAACCAAATGTCTCAAAATGACTGTTCAGGGGTATAAGCATCTGCAAATTTTGATGACAGGTGGTCTATGAGGGGGCGAATTTTGTGGAACCGGTCATAAGCAGGGTGGGCTTTTAGATGACAGGTTGTATTGGGCCTGATCTGATGGATAGGAGTGCTAGGGGGGTGACAGGAGGTGATTGATGGGTGTCTCAGGGGGTGGTTAGAGGGGAAAATAGATGCAATCCATGCACTGGGGAGGTGATCGGAAGGGGGTCTGAGGGTTTGGCCGAGTGATCAGGAGCCCACACGGGGCAAATTGGGGCCTGATCTGATGGGTAGGTGTGCTAGGGGGTGACAGGAGGTGATTGATGGGTGTCTCAAGGTGTGATTAGAGGGGGGAATGGATGCAAGCAATGCACTGGCGAGGTGATCAGGGCTGGGGTCTGAGGGCATTCTGAGGGTGTGGGCGGGTGATTGAGTGCCCTAGGGGCAGATAGGGGTCTAATCTGATAGGTAGCAGTGACAGGGGGTGATTGATGGGTAATTAGTGGGTGTTTAAGGTAGAGAATAGATGGAAACACTGCGCTTGGGTGGTGATCTGATGTCGGATCTGCGGGCGATCTATTGGTGTGGGTGGGTGATCAGTTTGCCCGCAAGGGGCAGGTTAGGGGCTGATTGATGGGTGGCAGTGACAGCGGGTGATTGATGGGTGGCAGTGACAGGGGGTGATTGATGGGTGGCAGTGACAGGGGGTGATTGATGGGTGATTGATAGGTGATTGACAGGTAATCAGTGGGTTATTACAGGGGAGAACAGATGTAAATATTGCACTGGCGAATTGATAAGGGGGGGTCTGAGGGCAATCTGAGCGTGTAGGCGGTCGATTGGGTGCCCGCAAGGGGCAGATTAGGGTATGATCTGATAGGTAACAGTGACAGGTGGTGATAGGGAGTGATTGATGGGTGATTGATGGGTAATTAGTGGGTGTTTAGAGGAGAGAATAGATGGAAACACTGCGCTTGGGTGGTGATCTGATGTCGGATCTGCGGGCGATCTATTGGTGTGGGTGGGTGATCAGATTGCCCGCAAGGGGCAGGTTAGGGGCTGATTGTTGGGTGGCAGTGACAGGGGGTGATTGATGGGTGATAGGTGATTGGCAGGTGATTGACAGGTGATCAGTGGGTTATTACAGGGAAGAACAGATGTAATTAATGCACTGGTGAATTGATAAGGGGGGGTCAGAGGGCAATCTGAGCGTGTGGGCGGGTGATTGGGTGCCCGCAAGGGGCAGATTAGGGTCTGATCTGATAGGTAAAAGTGACAAGTGGTGATAGGGGGTGATTGATGGGTGATTGATGGGTAATTAGTGGGTGTTTAGAGGAGAGAATAGATGTAAACAATGGATTTGGGAGGTGATCTGATGTCGGATCTGTGGGCGATCTATTGGTGTGGGGGGGTGATCAGATTGCCCGCAAGGGGCAGGTTAGGGGCTGATTGATGGGTGGCAGTGACAGGGGGTGATTGACGGGTGATTGATGGGTGATTGACGGGTGATTGACAGGTGATTGACAGGTGATTGACAGGTGATCAGGGGGATAGATGCATACAGTAAACAGGGGGGGTGGTCTGGGGGGGGGTCTGGGGAGAATCTGAGGGGTGGGGGGTGATCAGGAGGGGGCAGGGAGCAGGGGGGGGGATAAAAAAAAAATAGCGTTGACAGATAGTGACAGGGAGTGATTGATGGGTGATTAGGGGGGTGATTGGGTGCAAACAGGGGTCTGGGGGGTGGGCAGGGGGGGGTCTGATGGGTGCTGTGGGCGATCTGGGGCAGGGGGGGGAGAAATCAGTGTGCTTGGGTGCAGACTAGGGTGGCTGCAGCCTGCCCTGGTGGTCCCTCGGACACTGGGACCACCAGGGCAGGAGGCAGCCTGTATAATACACTTTGTAAACATTACAAAGTGTATTATACACTTTGTATGCGGCGATCGCGGGGTTAACATCCCGCCGGCGCTTCCGTATAGCCGGCGGGATGTTGCGGCGAGCGAGCGGTGACAGGCGCCGGCGGAGGATCGCGTCACGGATGACGCGATCGCTCCGCCCATGCCCTTAAATGGACCGCCGCCTCTGTGGGTGAGGCCGTCCTGCAGGGCTCCACTTCCCCGCCGCCCCTGTGTAGTGGGCGGTCGGGAAGTGGTTAAATAGCTTGTAAAACTTGTTTGGAGGTCAATGATGCATGAAACCACCTTTTTTATGAAGAAAAACATCAAGTGATTAGGTGGTTATGTAGTAGTTATAAAAAAAAGGTATCAAAAATAGTAAATTAACTTCATGAAAAGTGTTTGCATGAGAAGGTGTGTCCAAAATGGTTTTAAGTTGGAAGTCTTCATTTACGTCGTCTTCATCTTCTTCTTCTTCTTCTATATCTTCTTCTTTTTCTTCTTCTTCTATATCTTCTTCTTCTTCTATATCTTCTTCTTCCTCTTCTTCTTCTATATCTTCTTCTTCTATATCTTCTTCTTCTATATCTTCTTCTTCTTCTTCTTCTTCTTCTTCTTCTTCTTCTTCTTCTTCTTCTTCTTCTACATCTTCTTCTTCTATATCTTCTTCTTCCTCTTCTTCTTCTATATCTTCTTCTTCTTCTTCTTCTTCTTCTCTTCTTCTTCTTCTTCTTCTTCTTCTTCTTCTTCTTCTTCTTCTTCTTCTTCTATATCTTCTTCTTCTTCTTCTTCTATATCTTCTTCTATATCTTCTTCTTCTTCTTCTTCTATATCTTCTTCTTCTTCTTCTTCTTCTTCTTCTTCTTCTTCTTCTTCTTCTTCTTCTTCTTCTATATCTTCTTCTTCTTCTATATCTTCTTCTTCTTCTATATCTTCTTCTTCTTCTTCTTCTTCTTCTTCTTCTTCTTCTTCTTCTTCTTCTTCTTCTTCTTCTTCTTCTTCTTCTTCTTCTTCTTCTTCTTCTTCTTCTTCTTCTATATCTTCTTCTTCTTCTATATCTTCTTATTCCTCTTCTTCTTCTTCTTCTTCTTCTTCTTCTTCTTCTTCTTCTTCTTCTTCTTCTTCTTCTTCTTCTTCTTCTTCTTCTTCTTCTTCTTCTTCTTCTTCTTCTTCTTCTTCTTCTTCTCCTTCTCCTCCTCCTCCTCCTCCTCCTCCTCCTCCTCCTCCTCCTCCTCCTCCTCCTCCTCCTCCTCCTCCTCCTCCTCCTCCTCCTCCTCCTTCTTCTTCTTCTTCTTCTTCTTCTTCTTCTTCTTCTTCTTCTTCTTCTTCTATATCTTCTTCTTCTATATCTTCTTTTTCCTCTTCTTCTATATCTTTTTCTTCATCTTCTTCTATATCTTCTTCTTCTTCTTCTATATCTTCTTCTTCCTCTTCTTCTTCTATATCTTCTTTTTCCTCTTCTTCTATATCTTCTTCTTCATCTTCTTCTATCTCTTCTTCTTCTATATCTTCTTCTTCTTCATCTTCTTCATCTTCTTCTACTATATTTTCTTCTTCTATATCTTCTTCTTCTTCTATATCTTCTTCTTCTTCTTCTTCTTCTATATCTCTTCTTCTTTTTCCTCTATATCTTCTT